>NW_009931592.1:25972-31816 GCF_000696875.1 Nestor notabilis | reverse complement strand
CGTCATTCCAGCAGATCTCAGCATGGACAAGTTCTTGGCCCCAGTTATCATAACCTGAAGCTGGCAGCTGGGAACACTTTGGTCTTTTTTTCCTGCAACAAGAGCATTTATCACATGAAATAACCAGTTAGTTCAGCTGATAGCTTAAGATGTTGCTATCGGGAAGTAGGAAAATTCCTAAGTGGTATTACTGAGATAAGGACTCGTAGTGCTGTATTAGGATCATTTGAAAGATTTTAACCTGCTTGTGCAGGGTATGAGTCACACACACCCCAAAAAGGCTAGCAGTGAGTAGCAAGTTGCTTTGTGATTCCTGTTCCAAAGACAGAGCTTTCTGATGTATTTGTGTAAAGCAAACACAGGGCAGCACCCACATGAGTGTTTCTCTGAAACAAGCCAGAAGCAGGAGAAACAGCCAAGCCCACGATGTGATTCTACTCCTCTGTTACAGCTCTAGTTATAGAGACCCAGTACACAGGCACGCGCAGGGAGGACAACTGAAAGCAAGCAAGCTGGTAACTTTGGAGTCATTTGGAAAAGAAAAGGGAACAAAATTCACCTAACAGCTAGTTAGATCTCTCTATTGGCCTCCACCTGATGCTATGGTCCTGACACAGAGTTAGTAGAGCTCCGAACTTCTGTATACCTCATTATGATCTAGGGAAAATGAGGTTGTCCTATCCCTCCCCCAAAGGCATTTCTTTTACTTCACCAGCAGGTGCTTGCTCTGACACACTACAGCAATACTTAATGTATCTTACAAGTCTTTCATTACCAAAAACTGAATCCTGACTGTACATTTTGAACCTAACATCTTGCAAGTGAAACAAGCTCTCTTAAATGAGATCACTGAAGGAAGCCAAGGGTGCTGCTCTAACACCCTTGCAGCCATTTCCTTTCCACCTTTTCCCTAAATTGGCAACCTTGGACATTAAAACTGCTGCACCACCTCTAGAACAAGGTCTACTAGCAACACGGTGACTGGCACAAGCTTGTGAAACAGCTGGATGCATCATGCTGCTGCCACTATAATGTGCAGCTTTTGTTGGCATTAAAAAGAACAAAAAGATGGAGTTGGCAAATGTTTGCATCTTAAATAATTTGAAATACAATACACCACAAACCACTATTTGCAGTAGCTGTTATAAAACCCATACAGGCATATTACATGGACACATTGCTAGCCCCTCATTGATCTCAATTCTTTTCTAGCCAAGGGATTAAACAAACATACATAGTGATGTATGCTGAAACATTTCATACCTTCGAAATCTTTATACTGAGCTGGTGCCGACAGTCTTGCAGACAGAAGGAGTTCACCACTATACTGGATAAGATCATCTTCAGGCTTTTCAAGCTGAAGAAAGGAACACAGAAATCTGCATTACTGCAATCATTCTATTCCACATCCTTCTCACAGCTTATTTATGTTTGCAACACATCCTTCTAATGGGCTGGATTGACAGCATTTTTCCCTTCAGTGATCTCATAAGGGTGGTATTTTTCACAGCTTTTACTACATCTTGCTTTTAAGATACAACTAAGCACAAAAACTAAGAATCACCTTGGGCTTGAGCTGGTACCAGCTGAACAATTGCATTGAGTCCTCTTGAAAATCCCACGCTGCCAGTGGAATCACCACTTCCCCCAAAAACACCCTGTATTTGAGTGCTCCTGCATGCCACACAGAGATCTGGAGCTGCCGACTTCCCAACTGAGAGTATTCAATCTTGTACTGGAAAGATAAACAGTATTTACAGGGTGAATGCAGGCCCATGCTCATAACAGCATGGCTGAAGGCACCTGGATGCAGACAGAACCATGTTGTCTGAACGTGCTTTGCAATCTGCATATTACTCCACTATTTAAATGCTAAACAACGCTCATCCAAATATGAAACAACATTCCAGGAATACCTTGACCTGCCTTGCTAAAGACTTTGATTATCAATTCAGAATTTTAAATAATTCTTGACCATTTTTGCTGGTGGCTTTTTTTGGGTTTTTTCCTCTCTCCCTCTCTTTGCTATACACTCCAAGTAGAATTTGGCTACTCTGGAAGCCACTTCAAGATTAAGACACCCAACAAAGCTGCTAAACTTCCATTCTAGTCAGTGGACATCTACTCAATGCAGTCAGTAAGAAGAAGGAACTAATTCAGCTGACCACTAATTACAGCCCTGAACTGCTCCCAGAACATAGTTAGAGCCCTTTGAGACATTGTTAGGTATCTAATATACCTACATGAGACTGGCAAGTATGATACCCAGCCTACCAGGGACCTGCACCCCCCTGGGCTGGAAGCTGGAGGCAAGGACATCACTACCTGCATTTAGGCTGCTGAATCACAAGCATGGTTGTAGGTTGTGGAGCTAATCACTCTGGGCTCCAATGATTCCCAAGAGCATTTACGCACCTCTCATACATGGAGCTACCCAAATGTAGATACCTTAATTTGCAGCTGAATGTCACCAAGTTGGATCTTGGTATCATTATGTAGTTTACCTGCACTAGCACTATGATCTTCTGACCATTTCTGCTACTCTAGATAAACTAATAGTCAAACTAATTCAAAAGATTTCTAACTAAACTACCTTTAGTGTTCATACAGCCAGTTCAGGCATGGCTCTCACTCTCCCTTTTTCAGTTTTGCATGATTTGGCAAAGGGACTATAAAATTAGAACCAGCTACTTCAATTTCAGGTTCTTTTTCCTCTCAGCTTAAACCCTATATACAGACTTCAGGCTATATAAGAATTATGTACATTACTTAAATCTTTTGTTGTTGTTACTGATTTTTACAATGTTTTTTTTCAAACATATTGCCTGTTTCACTCACTAAAAATTCTTGTTCGTACACACCGAGAGATGGGGGTAACACTGAAGCTTTTGTGTAGTTCAAGGACCAACAATACAAGTTTTTCTGTCCATTGACTTTGTTTCTTATCTCTTCCAGGACAACACATTACTGAAGAAGTCATCATCTTATGTGCTACTGCAGCTCATTGATGCACACAAAAAAATGGGTTTGGATTGATCCGAGTACAAAACTGGAGCTGGGAACAAAACTAATCCAACCTCTTCCGGGTGGCAGTACTCGGCTTCACATTTCATTAAGTGTCTGTGAAGCAAGAATAATGGCTTCTATTTTCTACACATAGTTCTTACAAGGATACAAGAAGTAATACTGCAAGGCATTAAGGCATTAAAAGCACAACTACTGTTGTCTGGTGGGACTCTTAATGTTTGAAATTAGAACTACAAAGAGATGGGCTGGCATCAATTGCACAGGGAAAAGGAAGCAGACAGTGTTTCAGAGGTGGTGGAATTCAGTTAGCATTCAACTAACTGCAGAGACACATTCCCAGTGGCACTGACAAGGGGTATTGATTGAAAGGGATACTTGTGTAAAACAGAAACTGCTCTGCAGTGCACCCAGTTCCCAAATGTACCAAAAAAATCTATGGAAGATACTTTGCTTTTTCACAAGGTAACTCAGAACAACACTGGAATTCATTAGCAATGTTTTTATGGACAAAGGCAGACTCTTTAAATGCTTAACAATTTATTATTGTAACTCCAAAAGCATTTTCTCTTTATTTGGACTGAAAAACATAGTTTTTTCAATTCTTGTTGCTAGTGGCTCTTAGATTTGTCCCATCAGGACAATTCTGAACCTGCAGGATTGTACAATACAAAAGGAGACATTACCCTGGAAAAGCATGCTTAGCAGCACACAATTGCAAACAGTACCTTCAAAGTCTCATCAAATTCTGGATCCACTGTTCTCTTTTTGACAGTTGTCTTCCGCTTACTCCGAGGAGATTTATCAGGAAGTAAATAAACCTTAACATACCTTGTAGGTAGGCAGAAAGATATATGGAAGGTAATCAGAGAAAGAGGTGGGGGAGAAGCAAACAAAGAAGAAAAATTAATTTGTTTTTCCTTATTTCTTAAACAATTTTACTGACTGTAATTTTCCAAGCAATAAAATGGCAAATTGTGATTATATCCTTTCCCAGTAAAAACAGGCAGACTATAAAGATCCCTGTATATCATTCAGCTAACATGCTTCAATTCTAATTGGGAAAGGATCAGGATCTGGATAGGAATCTTCTGGTTTCATACTCTTGGCCTCTCATAACACAGCCACCAAGGAAGTCACCTTGTCAGCTGTAGTGAGGGTTTTGTGATGAAAACAAACAGCATATTAGGTGCTCAAAGAAAAAAAAAAAAAAAAAAAAAAAAAAAAATCAGCTCAATCAACTTTTAGGGTTATTGCTGCTTGTTGGTGAAGAAAACATCTCATTTTTACAACATCAAGTACCATGTAGCAAAAAAAAAAAAAAAAAAAAGTATAATCATCAAATAATACATAATAATTTACAGCTCTTATAAATGTTATCTGTTATAATAGCCACTATAGGGAAATCAGGAAATTGTCTGAAGTGCTGAAAATTGCCTTAACATTGATTCAAGAAAAACCAGTCAAAAAATTCTGGCAGCTGAGTTGGACCAATATCAAGCACCAATGATTCCTACCCAAAGTTTCTTATGTGTAAGTCACATGAACATTAACACTTAAATATTCCCCTTCATATGAGATTTCAGTGGGCTTAAACCATGAGAGTTGTGTTAAGGCTTCAAAACTAAACAGTATTAGCAACAGAGTATTTGCTCACAGCTTGGCAGGGAAAGGAGTGATTGTTAACATAATACTAAATATTTTTTTAACTATGCTTGTATACTTTTCAGATATTACGATTAAACCAATTTTAAAACAGCCTCTTGATTAACTTACTCAAAAGTAAGATCAGCAGTAGCTCATATTGTCAGTGCAGAACTTATACATCTTCCTTATTCTTTCCAAACTTATACGTAGGCAGTAACTGTTTAAAATATCCAGGTACTAGAAGTTTTAGCCTTTTGCTCTATCACCCCAGGTCAACGTAATTAAAAAGTAGCCAGTCCAGTCAACAAGCTAAATAATTCAGTAAGTTTTAAACATCAGCTAAAAGTCTGCTTTTTGGCAAGTGTGTTAAGTGAGTACTCTGACTGTACTTTTTCTGTTGGCTTGGAAACCAACAGAAATATATAAATATACACCAACAGAGAGCATAATGCTCATTACACAGTACTTCCCACATTGCCTTTCAGTCTTCCTGCAACTGTTTGCCTGGCTTAGTTACCAGGGGACTCAAAGAACCTTGAGCTACTTCCAATGTGCTCTCAAACTACCCTGCTTCATGAGCTGCTGTTCCAGCAAGGCTCCTTTCATCACCAAGCCCGTCTTGATTAACATCTTCTGCAAGGTGCACAAAAGCCATGTGCCTTCTGGGTGAAGGTGACTGCAACTCCACAATTCCAGTGTGGTCACTCAAGGGCTCAAACACAGTATGACAGCAGGGACAAGAACAGATAGGTAGGTGTTCTACCTGGTGATTTTCTGTGAGTGGTTACTGCATGGTCAGAGATCATTTAGTAATAAACAGACAAATCACCAAGACTTACCTTGGTGATTATCCAACCAAAAATTTCTATGGCATATTTTGCCTACAGCAGTAGGTATTTCTTCCTCTTACAATAATACATAATTATTGAACAGCTTTAGACTTTAAAATGTACTGCAGTATCTGAAATTTCTATTCTTGTTACAGAAGATGGAAGCACAGAAGTAGTATAGCAATCACCCTGCGACCCACAGTGAGTGAGTAGGTGAATTAGGAATGTGACATCATACGTTTTAGCCACTTATGTATTAATTTTGTGGGCATAATTTAAGAGCTAAAATCTGAACAGCTACTCTTGAGATCCAAAGGTATTTATCAGCACCAGATACCCAACT
>NW_009931592.1:0-25941 GCF_000696875.1 Nestor notabilis | reverse complement strand
GGAAAGAGACAATTACTAACATGGAATGGAGCAAGTGCTGATATGAAACTGGCAGTAAGTGTATGTAAAAAGGGCTGGTATATATCTTGAATGCTCTGAAAGTGCCAATATAGCATACCATGATTTATCAATCACTTTCAATCACAACATACAGAAGTATCTTAAACCCAGAATATTTTCCTTATTTTTTTTCCTGCTTCTCTACCAAATACTTACGGGTTACACTTTTTCTTCTTCTCTTCTCCATAAGCCAGGTTCTTGCATCTCTTGATACAAATTTCCAAGATGCAGGCTTTGAAGATATATCTCATGGCAAACTCTATTTCTCCTGTGACATTAGCTTTGCCAAAATTTCCAGACTCGGTGCAAGTGCTGTTAAGACTATACAAACTCCCCTAAGAAAAAGACAAACGTTTGGGGAAAGTAGCTTCAGATCAAACAGGACGAGACAACGCATTTTCCTCAAAGGTCAGTATCCTCACAAACATGACTGTAGAGCTACTGCAAATCAAGAAGATTTAAGGTAACCTGTATAAGACATCCTATTGCTTCCACAACAGTCCTGAAAATTATGACTGTAATTACAGTTTTACTGCTCTGCCTTTTTCTCCCTGTAAGCTCTCCAGGGTAAGAAAATGCCTTCTTAGATAATTTCTACATCTAGAAATCGTCTCCACGTAAAACTGTTATGTGGCTTACCAGTCTGAAAGGAAGAGATTGAAAAAAAACCTCTGAAACATAAGAACATACAAAACATCAAACTAAACTGCTTTTAATGCATAGCTCATTGTAGAGTACACTGCCAAGATGTTAGGTTCTATCATGTATTAAAGAAAACAAAAGTGGCCTTGCACATCCAGTAAGTTTTCTACAAGATGCCCCAGTTCCATATAAAAATTACATACTCCATACTGCATCAGACAGTTCAGGAAAGAGTAACATACAAAGATATCTAGTTGTTGTATGTCAGTGCATAAAGAAGGTATTCCCTAACTCGCCTCGGCCACTCTGTTCTCCTTTTACCTACGGGGCAAAGGTTTGGACACTGTCCATCCATAGATAAACAGCATTTGCATCTGTGGAAGGAAGAGACTATAATCCTTTCTGTGGCCCAGCACAGACACGTAGCTTTATGATGCTATCTAGACTTCAAGGTAACGTACTATCAAATCAATCAAAATAGTTCGGTCTCCATCAATTTATAATTATATCCTTTAAAGTTAGCCTTAGAAACCTTTTACATAGCATATGTCACGAGGACACAATTGTTGTTGTGATTAATCTCACAGCAACACTGCCCTAGATTGCCAAGATATCTGTGTTAGATCACTCCTCCTTCTGAAAATAAACTCCAACCCACACAGGACTGGTTAACCAACGAGTTCTACATTGCACAACCCAGCAGCTAGGACTGCAGAGTAGTGTTTAGAAGATCATATCTCTTTCCCAAGCAGAGGCTCTTCTTCCTTCATGCAGCTTGTCAAATATTTCTTAAAATTTACACCAACAGCCTAATCAGATTAAAGCAGCTATCTATGCTATCTTGTAAGACCTAAGTAACACATTTGACAAAAGAAGGGTCAGAGTGCTCAGGGTCAGAGTGCTTACTGAGGAAGTCACAAGAAGTGTTAGGACTGTTTTGACTTGATGCTTGTTGCATGTAATCTTGCTCCCTCCACAAGACGCACAACAGTGTAATCAACCTCCCTTACAGCTTTGTTCAGCTCTGTTCTTTCACTCACTGACGTTTTTATTCATCTGATGAGAAAATGTTTAGTTTCCACCAAAATCGTTCATGACAAGGGAATGCAAACAGATTTTTGTCTTAGCTCATATGTCCTAAAAAAAGTTCTGCAGAAGTCCCCAATATTTATTCCACAGAATCTCTTATTTAGAGAGGTTGGATAGGTGTTCTGATTAATGATGCTTGGACTGAATATCACTATATGTCTCCACCTGATCAGGAGTCACGTACATTCAATGCAGAAATCATTCCTCCTTTTGGTTCAATAAAGAGGGATTTGGCAATGACTTCATGTATTGCACTTCTGCTGGCATGACTGGAAGCAATTCCATCTGATATTTTGGAAGATGTATTTTCATGGAGTAGTCATCAACATCCAGCACCCATAAAGGGAGGTTTAATGGAACCTGACCTTCCCCCTTATAAGATAGTAGAAAACATGTCAGTTTTAAGCCTGGGCTCTCTATAGCCCAGCTCAAATGGTTGTCACTAGAATCACAACTGTCATCCAAAATGTTTACCAGTTTGTCAGTTTAACACCTTGACTCCACAGTGCAGTAAACTACAAGAGCGCACCAAGGTCCTTGTATGTGTTTATACTCCTCTGCAGTGAGCAGGCTGGTTTAATTTTGATTCCCTAAGAGTCATTTTCATTTCCTTCTTTACATCATCAATCATGGATTCTTTGGATACTTCACCCTGCTTAACCTCATCACTAATACATAGAAATTACCTTCCACACTCAATTATAGAGGCTTTAAAGCATGTGCTGGATTCATTTATAACTGCCTTCCTTCTCTCTCATTTGCAGTATTCAGAATGCCGTCTATCAGAGGATGATTCAGTGCCATCCCCTAAACCTATGAACTGTTCCCCTGGCTTCCATCACTGTCAGTTTCCTCTTCATTCACTGACATTCTGACATCTGAGTTTCCACTGACGTTTCCTTTACCACAGCTCTTACAGAATAACAAACCCCTTTCATTAAATGAAGTTTTAAGAGAAAAACTACCACTCAATTAGAAAGAACCATGTTCACAATTCCAGCCCTATAGAATGGGAAGAATATTAGTTGCATTTGCAAAATCAGAGGAAGCTGATCTACCTATTATTTGTTATTAATGGATATATCCATCTATCAATTATCCATTATTAATTTGATTAGACTTACGCTGCAGAAAGTTTAGTGTTACTCTGGGGAGTGTGCCAAAGTTAGTCTTTCATCAGATATGAACTCAAGCAAAAGTCTTCCCAAAATACACCAACATTTTGCACATCTTAGCTTTTATCTCTGTTCCCATTAGACACCTGTTCTGTTGTGCTTCACCCTTTAACTTACATGTTTTTTGCCATCACAGAAAACTGCATCACTTGTAGGACTGGTTATGTCTTCTTCCTCTTTGCAATTCCTTTTGGTCAGAATTTCACTGTCGTTTTGGGCCCTGGTGATGAGCTGCTGAAGACTGGGTGTACTTTTCATCTGTAAGAAATCCAGCAAGTAATTGGGGCTTTTTTTGTTTGTTGTTTTGTTTATTTGTTTTGAGAAAAATGCCCCACTTCCCTCAGGAATGCTATCCCATCAGAATAAAATTCAGTAAATAGCTACAATTCACTCTGATCAATGTCACACAGCTGACACACTTTCAAAGACAATTTAGTAACTTCACTGAATTATTAATTTAAGTTGATTTGCAACTCTCCAATCCCAGCTGGTAGTACATTCATTATATTCTTAATATTCTAAACATACCACAACCTAATCTAAGGATCAGTATTGCAGCAATTACTAACAACAGTCTACTAATAACAGACCAAAAGTAGCAATATACTAATAAAAGGCCTTATTAGTCTTTAACAAACCAGTAATTTTGGGAAAGAAAAAAAAAAAGAAAACAACCAAAAAAAAACCCAACAAAACCTTGCCTCCAGGAAATTCAAAATAGTATTTTGCAATACGCATGACACATGCCCGTGTCTATGTATGCAAGAATGAATGCAAGTTGAAAGAGACTTGGAAATAGAAACAGACTCAAGTTCTTATTTAACTTTGATTACAGACAAAGTTAACATTTCTGAGGTGTTCTTGACTTTGCTTTGACTAAGTCCATTCATCTTTCCACTTTTTCCATGAATAATACCCTGATAATTTGTGAAAAATTAACATATATAGTAGCAAAACTCCTTGAGATTTAACTTCAGCCACCTCTGTTACCAGTAACAACAGTTAATAACTTAATAGAATGAAGTGCTGAAAGACTGAAATAGATTTTAGCTCATTGTGGCACACCACCCCCCTACATAAAAAAAGCTATGAAAACTATGTTTGCGGTTCAATGGGTAGGAGAAGAGTGAGGTAAGAAACTTTACATGGTTAGGAACTAAGAAAATAATTTCTTAAAAATAATGTATAACAGGGATTACCTGAAAGACTGGAAAGAATAGAGTGTGATTGAATCAACAAAAAGGATTGCAATGTATTTGCATAAAAGAAACTACATACATTTAACAAACCTGGGAACCCCTCCCACACAGTCAGCAGAAAGCACAAAAGAATGAGGATAACCGAGGAGATGATATATTGACATTACTTCTGAAAAAGAACACAGGATGTACAAAATCCAAACCACTATTCTGTTATTACACACAGAAATTGTTATGTGTAGTAACTGCCCTACTTTAAGAATAGATGTAAGAATTCATTAAGTTCTCTTGTGAAAAGGAAACGGACAGAAAATGCACTCAGAACAGAGTCTCATAAATCCCCAAACACCAAACCATATTTCTCAGCAGAGAAATTGTCTTCTGCTTTATAAAACCTGAACCACCACCACCACCAATTTCACTTACTGCCCAAACCAACCTACTACACACCAAATTCTAGCTTCTACTTGGATCAGAAAGACTTCTCTATTGTGTTAAACAGAACATAAGTGATTAGCAAGGCACCATAACTAACAGTGCTAAACTTAGCATCAGGTCACATAAGCAAGACTCTCCTCTAGCCTAGCTCTAACATCTGCAGCAGCATGCATCTGCTGTCACAGGAGGGGTAACCCACAGCTACTGACACACTACAAACAGCTTCCAAAGCTTCCATGCGTCTGCTTGTTCCCCCAGTAAGGTTATTCCTTCAATGAGCTTTGAGATTCTGATGGAGAGAGGCCCTGGAATACACTATTCAATCAACTTCCTAAATCCAGACTTTGCACTGGCTGCTAGTTCTTGCCGTGGGATCATTTTTTCAGTATTATTTTTTCATTTATTATTATATAATACTGTTATTATTTATTTAGTTAAATAAAACCTCTTTCAAGTTTAACGTGAAAGAATCAAGCTCTGAACATATCGCATGTTTGGAAAACTTACTTAAGAAACAGATAATGCTTTTGAGACTGAAGTGGTGCCCCAGTCTTATACCCTGCACATTCAAAATGGCTGGTACAGCTATTACTTCCCAGCCATTCCTGAAGAAAAATGCACATTTTTTAGACAAAAACACCTCATCGTTTCAATGCATTCTCTGAAAATGAAAATTCTTTCTGTGGAGGTAATCACAGCAAGAAAGATTTATACATCATATTTTATTATAAATGTGAGTAGTTGTTTTGCAAGTGTAATTTAAATCAGGTCCTGTGTCTAAACTGAAGTCATAGTTTTAGTAAGGATGTAAACAGCTACCTTTATTGAAGGAAAACAAAGATGGAAATGAAAAAAATAAATGGAAGAATAATGCAGTACTGCCACTGACAGAAATTAAAACTCATTTTTAAAATCACAGTAAAGATACAAAAGCTGTCATGTGAGTGCAGGGACAGATGAGTAAGACTTCCTTAATATTAAAAAAAAAAAACCAAACCACCTCTAAATGTCAAAGATGGCATTTATAAGAAAAAAAGATCAACAGTAATTCTAGTAAAGCTAAAATTCTAACTTAAATTTAGTGGTTTGAATGAGACAAAAGCTCCACAACTTAGAGAAATACTGCTCTGACACACAAAACCCATTGAAATCTATCTTTCAAATTCTGCAACACACAGGATGGACACAAATTAAGTCCCAAGTCTTTAAATGAGCAATTAAAAAAGCCCCACAAATAATTTGTAATCTCCTACTAGTACGTTTCTCAAGCCAAAGAATCCATATCCATCTTTTAAACACAACAGGCTGCATGCGATCAGCATGCAACAAAACACAGTTTAAGTTCATATTATCTCCAACTGCAATATTTTTTGATGCATTAAAAGAGCAGTGCTCTGCCAGTGGAATAAAGTCACACTGGAATGTGTTTTGCCACAATGAAAGCAGCACTCTGGTACTTAACAACTGTTGCCACTTTTGTTTACAATATAATTGTATACAAAAATACCAGAACTAATTTCAGAGAGTTCACAGACCTTGTTGGGCCAATTCGAACCACTAGTCCATGCAGTCTGACATCTTGTCTCTTCCATTTATCAACACCTAACACCCCAGAGGAAAGTGAAAAGTGTGCACCAAGAGAGCTGTGAGTAGTATTTACCATGAGGTCTGGCCCAAAGCTTTTCTCAGCATCTAATCCAGGCACTCAGCAGACCACATTTACCTCATTCAGAAGAACAAGGCGATTCAGTAAGCACCCACTATGTTGAAAATAGAGTATGGACAAAGTTCAGTTACTTGAGAGGTGAAAGTGTACAACACAAAATCCTCAGTGTAACTTTAAAGCGGGTATGTGACATCATCTTCAGCCCTGAACAATTTGTGGAAAAACAGATGACTGGATTTTTCTCAAACTTCTCAAGAAAACACTGAAAGCTAGAGACTGTAACCAAAGCAAAAGGAAAAGGACTAACAGCTAACAGCAGGCAACATTTTCTCCTTGCCAAATTAAAAAGTGCTCAGAAATTGTCAGGATGGGTTTTATGATGGTCATAGCTTGGCAGCAGCAAGAGGGGCAGCAAGAGGACAAAAGATAAAGCATCTCCCGGCAGCCCAACAATCACAAAGAGCAGACATCAATCAGCCTCAAGAGAGACTGTGAGCAACTGGGAGAGAAACGACCCACTCTCTCCCTCCCTGTGTGAGACTCTGTAAAAATCTCAGTCTAACATTCCAGCTCTGAGCTGAGATCAAGTGTTCAGACTCAGTGAAAAACCTTGTGAAGAATCAGAGTTCTGGCCACGGTCAGTGAACAACAGCTAAGCCCTGAATATATAACGAAAGTAAAATTCCACTGTGTAAGTCCTTATTCTTACAAATATATTCCATTCCCGAGACATCCCTTACAGTTAGAGACTATGTATAATATGAATACCCTGCTTGTAATGTTGATGGCAGTGTCAGACTGGCTCCTTCTTTGCCTCCTTCTTTCCACATTCTGCCCATGATCTGCAGTTAGGAGACGTCTGTCAGCCATATCATTCTGGGACTTAGAGATTTCTGAAGTGAAAATGAAGAGAAAAGTCACTATAACAAACATTGCAAGCAACCCTGTAGATATTATAGGCTAATTCTGTAGCTTTCAAACTTTCATCCTGCAGTTTTAGTATTGATCTCCTAAGAGTAAGAAACAGATAGGAAGGCAAGTGCTTGTCTCATTTTGTATAATGATATTTTTTTCCACCTAAATCTTTCCTGCTGTTTCAACTGGAAATTATACTCCTCACTTCCTATCATTATAGCTGCTGCAAGGAATTGTTGTATGTTATCAAATACAGTTTCCATGCAGAAGTAGCTACTACAGTCCCTATATATAGTTTCATTTGTAAAGCAGTTTGGTTTGGTTCAGAATAAAAGATCATTACAACATAAAGCAACATGACAATGGAAATTAGAAAGAAGAGCATATTGGAAAGTATTTAGAAATGTACCCAAAACACAGATGAAAGGAGAGCTATTACATAACTCTGGTACCAAACCACATATAATTTTAAGAACATGAGTAGCCCTCATTGACTTCAATAACATTACTCATATGGATAAGCTTATGTCCATACATAAGTACCTTATTGAATTAGCACTTTAGTAACATCTAGTTTATTGTCAAATAAATCTATAGAACAATTAGACATTTAGTGTGGTACTTTCTGCTTCTTATTCCTCATGGTACAGTCAGAACTTCACATAAAGGGAAGAGCAGCACCCAGCTGTGTCTGAAGTTGAAAACTAGCAGGCTTAGCAGCAGACACTTCATTGCAAACCCTAGATAGTCTCTCATGAAGAATTAATAACTTATAAGTGGTACATGAAATAGCTATCATATGTTTAATTCATACAGAAGAAATGAATATTTCTCTCATAACATGAGCCTCTGTGGAGGAGCAGACAATAGGTTATTACAGTATTTAAAAAAAAAAATTCAACACACTCTCAAGTGTGACTCCTAAAGCCACTTTGGATTAGTTTTGTTCTTAGCAGCAATCAGCCCTCAGCTGTTTACTGTACTCTGTGCACACTATTAAGGCATCACATGACATATTTACAGGCAGGCTCATTTAAGTCATCTCTGACTGTAAACGAAACCAGGTTTTTAAAATACACACTGAAATCAGAGATCATAAAAGGACTGGAGTGAGAGATCTAATGGAGTAGATACAAGTAGCTCAACCAGCAGGAGAAGCAGAAACACAAGCTTGCCTCACACTCTGCTAGAACAAACAGGTTATCAAGGAAAAGGAAAAAAAAAAAAAAAAAAAAAAAAGAAATATTGTTCAGTTTTCATATCTATTCCTCCTTTGGGTTCTCTACCCAAATACCAGTAAAGCAGACATCATCGTGCCAAGGGTGGTTTTGCACTGCAAAGAAAACTACAACCAGCACCTCATTTTACATTCTCCAAATGGCAGCCACTGGATTATAACCTCCTATTCCTGCCAAACCATGCTGGAACAGGAGGTAACAGCATAAAGAGCAGACTGTACAAGGCAGCATTGTGCTGCACATGCTAATCCTTTGTTCCTGCTGCTCTCAGACATGCACAAACACAAGCTCCAGAATCAGAGGCATAACGAGGTTCTCCAGGTTTATTTACTGCAACACACAAGAGCTGGGTGTATTAAATACCTCTGCAAACCAGGACATTTTTTTATCTAGATAAGACAGAGTACTAACTTTATACACTTGTGACCAAAAGCATTTCTCAACACATTACCAGGTTCCATTAAGAGGCCATGCTGTCCAGAAGAGCTGTTTTCTTAAGCCAAGAAGCCCAAGCCTTTCTCTCTGTAAGACTTTTTGTACTTTTTGATTACTGACTTCAGTGATTGCAACAGCCTGTTATTTTCTTACAAATTAAAAGGTTCTACCTTAACAGAGAGTGACAGCACTTGAGTGGGATTCCACATACAGCTGAACTGAGCTGACAACTTACTGCCCTTTTCCCCTCTGCAACCACTGCTCTTCTCTACTCAGCCCCTGGCCATGTAGCCCAGCACCCTCTGTTGTGCCACCTCCAACATACATAGCCTACCCTGAACCTATTCAACTCACTAAGCTAGCAGAAAAGCACCTATGTGTTTTGTCTGGGCTAATGTTTTGCCGTTTTAATTAACTGAATCAGTTTCCAGAAGGGTCCAGGAACACTGATGCTAATTCAAGTTAAGTGATGGCAGCATAAGGCCAGCAACAGAAGTTACAGGGCGGGGGGGGAGTAGGATCTTTCTTTTGCTAGCAGTAAACTATTAAATTAGCTTGCTGCAGTCCTGACAGTCTTCACCAGTAACTTTGGGGTATGACTTGGCTTTAGGCTAATAGAAATCAGAATTAATTGCTTTTTATCCAATTCTGTGCTACCTCGGCTATCTGCTTCCAGCAATGAAGTGTCCTATGCCACCCTACACTACACTTCTGTTCAAGAGAGGCAGCCACTGAGTCTCTACATAGCTTTAATATGTGTTCACACAGACAATATTAAATTTGTTTAGTTAAAGACCAGGCCTTTAGGATGGGTGGGAGAAGTTAGAGGAAAGACCAAAAAAAAGCTAGGACAAGAGTTAGGGATAAAGGCTGAAAGGCACTGAAGACAAATTTATTCTGGTCTAATCCCATTTTTGGGGTTGTATAAAATGAAGTTAGTAAGAAAACACTAAGGTCCGATCAAGTACATGCAAATCTGCAAGCCCCTGTAATCTTCATAAGGCTCAGAAGTTGTTTTCCTTTGGTCACTGATGCCTTTAATTTGTTCTTCACCGAGGCTGGCTATCCTCAGTGTAGTTAGCCTTAGAGGTGCATACCCAGTCTGTACCCTAAAGAACAGCAGGTAGCATAAGCAAATGGAAGGAATGAGAAGTAGCAGAATGAAGAGTTGTTAGGACTGGCTGGCTCTTAGAAGTATAAACTGGAAAAAAAGCACTCAACTAGACAGATTGAGAAAGAGGAAGGAAGCCCTCTTGAAAACTGCCAGTGAATGAAAATATTAAACTCCACTTCCATTACATGATAGAGTCTTTGATAGGGTCAGTTGGGGTTCAAGTCAAAGAGACAACATGAATATCCCTACAGTAGAAGGTGGTTATTACACTGTGCTAGTGCGAGTTAAATACACTGCATCTGAACACACAGTAAACTTAAAAATGACATTATACAGTCTTTTCACATCTACACAAGAAAGGCATTCTGGGTTGGTATCATCAGCTTGTTAAACAACTGACAAAACACTCGAGAACTGTACTTACTGTATTATTTTACAGGTTGGCTCAGTCTTGGCATTAGTCATTTCGGCCATTTCTCAATACCCTTTTTTAATAGTTATTTTTTGGCCACCAGTTTGGACCAAAAAACATTTCACTATATTACTCTAGAAGAATAAAGCAATGGAAATTACTTACTTTTTATATGTGTTGTGAGAGACAGGAACAAGTTTTCCACAGATTTATTAAAACTTCTAGACTGACTGAGTTCCTGCAAGTGGGAGATGCCAAGAGTGAGAAATCACAAAATACTTGCTGTTTTAAAAGTTTCCACAACCACTTATCTACAGACCATATAACAATCAGATGGTAAGGCTGCAGCCTATTGCTTACTTCTGTAGACAAATACATCTGAAGACATATGTTGACATGGTTGAAGACCGTCACTCTAATGTACGAAGATGGAAAATAATCTTTTCAGTTCCATTCTCTTTGATATAGAAACAGAAGTCCTTTGTAGGCAGATCACACAGCAATTTCTTAAATACAACTACTTACATCACTGATTTGTTGTAATGTATTTAATACTTCAAGTAGGAAAGTCCTATCTATTACAGATGCTCCTGTGCCTCTGAATCAGAGCTTTCATCAAACTCCGGGTAAGCACATATTAGAATGGTTACAGAATTGCAATGGGCATCAAAACCAGTGCCTGAGGACCCAGTCCAAAATTAACTGAAATAGTAATACAGTGTGATTTCAATGAGTTCTGAGCCATGTCCTACTAATCTGTCCACTAGAAACTGTAATGCAAAGGCAACCATCAAAATTTACTGTGCTTCACCAGTAATGAAAGTAACATATGGATAGCTTTATAAATGACTACTGAATATCATAGGATGATGAGATCCTTCAGGATGGAGGGAAGCTCAGGAGCCTTCCTGTAGCAAGGCATCAAAAACCAAGTGCAGTATCCCAGCGCCAAGTAGCGTGGTCAATCGTTTCCCTCAAAAACTGAAAACTAACTGAAAACTTCCCTCATGATAGACTCTGACCTTTCTCTCCTGCTATCAAAGCAGCATGTAAAAAAAAACTTTAAAAGGAACATAAGGCAGCATTTATATTGCAATATGATGCTGCAGTAGTTGCTGCTTCCTGCATTTCTGTGGCCAGCCTTCTTACATGAATGACACCCTGACAAGTGGATATATATGTATATTTTGCAGATACATACATTTACCATCACATTGCTTCCTGCTGTGGATTCTGTGAAAGGAGGTGGAGTTGGAGGTACAACAGAAATTTTACTAGAAATTTAAGAGATAAACAGTGCAACAATTAATATATTATACTAATAGATAGATAAATTAATCATTTATGCACAGTATTTTTACTATCTGCCTTTCCTGCAATCTAAAGATCTGAGTTCGGATCCTGTGTCTTTAATAGTTGCAACACAGGTTGACTGCCTGTTTGTAAGAATTATGACTATCTTTCTGACTTCTCAATCTTGGGCTACTCTAGCCAGAATTATTGGCTTAAAACAAACAGGAAGACCTAATTTAGGACAGGCTTTCTAGACTTCTATATGGTTGGCATTAATACAATCTGTGTCCTGAGTGCTAAAACACAATTCCTGTGTAACACACCCCATCCCCGTTTCAGAGATGTTTCCACCTTTATTTACAAGACTAGAAGGGCACTTCCTTGTCTGGGCCCGAAACTGTTAGAGCCCCTTTACAGCATTCCAGCCATTTCATTTGTTGTAAATAGCCCCAGCCTGTGAAAAAAAAAAACAAACCTCTGACTGCCATCTGACTGATTCTGTTATCACAGCACAATCACAGCCTGAAAGGCAGCTAGTGAACTTCGTTTTTGATTGTCTTTTACCACATCTAGGTAAAAGCAAGTCCTATGCAGTCCTAGTTAGGATCATATCTAGCTGACTGTAAGTTTCTGTCTCATGCGGCTATGCCTTACCAGTTAATTATCATAAAATTGAGGCCATCTCTTTGTATCTTATTTAATTTTTTTTTAAGGAAGAGGGTTTCTTTTATGCAATGTAGTTTAAGTAGACTTATTTCATTATATATCACTAGTAATAACTTAAGTATGATTATGCTTAGTCCTCTAGTCAAAGTATTTCAGTATAAACTGGATTTTTTAACTTGTTTTAAGCTTGGTAAGTGGACACATCTTACTGAACAGAGAGCTTCTTGTCTACTATTTATTCTAAAGTTATCAGATTATCAATATCTCCCATTGAGTAAATAATTTTAGCCTCTGTTCATAGTGTGGAAATTTGAAAGACAATGGTGTAAGCACCTATATAAAAATATGAGCATATATCCCAACATATGTCCCTTCAAGTAAATAAGATAAATATTACTCTAAACATACTTACACCCTTTCTATGTATTGCTGACAGACAAAAGTTGCTTTTTTCTATGATTTTTTTTATTTGTATGCAAAAAGTACTGAAAACTTTTTTTCATTATAAAAAACAAACGGTTGGCTAGTTTATAACATACAATATATCACCTATACAGATTCCCAGTGTTCTAGGACCATTTGTCCTTTTATGAGTCTTACCTCAGTTTCTGATAAGATTTCAAGAGCTGTGCACCGACTGTTTCATGTTTGCCTGTGAAGGAGAAAAACAAACTAAAAACCCACCCAGAGGTCATTTAGCAACAGCAGCAGTTACTAACACCTGTATGATACTCTTTCAAATCCATGCCTTTCAGGAGCTGGCCTGTATTTACAGGAGCTCATGCACATGTAAGTCAGAAGTGAAAAAATTAACCCCCACCTGACATACCAGCATACATGCCAAACAACATGCAAGTTTATCCTGTACCACAAACTGCATCATAATTTCACGCTCACCTCTCACAGGTGACACGTTCAGACCAGCTCTTCACAAATGCTGAGGATGGCCATGTACAAGTGCTAACAGGCCCATTCCTACAGGTTGTAAGTGCTCTCAGCCTCCTGAGGTCCAGGACGCAGGTAGTGCATGGGCCTACTGCACCAAAGGACACATCAACCGTAACACTCAAACACTATGGAAAGCTTGAAAACATGTACAAGAGTAGGCATGCGGTTGTCTCTCACATTTTACAAAAAATTCTTTCCACTTTTCCCAGTAGAGACCTTGAACAATCATGAAAACACATGACTAGCTCACAAACACGAGCAAAAAAATCTTTGCCAAGGCCAGCCCCTGTGGGGAAATGTCACATTCCTCAGGTGAACACCAAGGAGCAAGCGCTTCACCAGGCACAAACAATGAAGACTCATAAAAATGTAGCTTCTGAGTGATCACAAACAGAAAGAAGGGCTAAATGTGTGTAACAAATAGCCAACTGAAAATATTTGGGGTGGCTTTAATCACTACTCAATCCTAATACTAAAAACAACATATGATCCATACTTTGCTGAAGATGTCATTAATTATATCATATTGCTAGCATAAAATTAATAGACCTTGGTGGTGGTGGAAACAATAATCAGCTTACTGATGTTCCAAACTTCAATCAAAACTCCAGACAATGCTTTGTTATTAATCAGTAATATTTGGTATAATGATTTATTGCAGCATTAAGTGATTTCTTAGATTTTTTAATTTATTATTCAGGAAAGGCAATCACTTTGATAAAATATTTTTATTCTTTAGATAGAAGCTACACAAAATTAATAAAAAACATACTGATACAATTTTTTACATGAGAAAAACTTTACTGTAACACGTATTTTTTCAGTTAAACTTATTTTCCAGTGAATACTCCACTTGTGTTATGTTTTCAAACCAAAAGAGGGCACTGTCTCTCCAGGCTTGAAGGGTACATAACTACAACGGCTGCTGTGTCAAAGTTTGACGCTTTTAACCCCTTTAATTATGTCAGTTAGTCTAATCAAAAGGAACTAAACCAAACATATTTCTCCCTGCAGGCTTATCTTCCACATGTCCTTAGAGCGTTGTGACTTCAACAGTACTACTATTAGACTAACTAAGCAAAATACTTCAAGTACCCACAAAGCTTTGATAATGCAAGGTGAGAACTCACTTATTTTACTGGAAAAAGGGACAGTCAGTACCTTACAAAATCAGGTTCAGTGTCCGAGAACAACACAGCATTTTCCAATAAGAACTGTTAAACTAATATTTTAAAAATCAGAAATTATGTTAGCTAGAATGGAATTCCATGAAATCTTTCAGATTTTAAATGAATTTTTGTTGCAGGAACTGTAGTTCAGTTTCTTAATATGCTACTTACTGTCTTTTGTGAACACCTACTACCCAAAACTTGCTTGACTACATACTCCCATTTATAAACTTCTTCCTGTTCAAGTTTCCCAAGAGATGTTTCAGTGCCTTCCTTTTTATGAGCTACTCTTTAATCTATACGTGATGCAGATACTGGAAGTAAAACTTCAACATTTAGCTACAGTCAAGCACAAAGCGAAATAGTTGCCTATCTGAAGTGGCGCTTCAGGGGAAGTAGGAAGGAAATCCCCTCCACTTCATTAGTCATTGTAGGTGAAAACAAAGACCAACAGTCCCCTGGCTGGCAAAACACATTCTCTATAGTGCAATCCATCCACATCCTCTATAATTTCTTTTACAGCTTTGCATTTTTAATTGCACTGAAAAGACTGAACACAAGGCAATGGCACAGCTGGCTGAAAGTAAAGTAACAGTAAGCATTTAGCTTTCTGTTGATTTACAGCTATACATGTTTTTCTTTATTCCATTCTGTCACTACTTTAAGCTTTAGAACTTTCCCACTGAAAACAACTGGAGTTTTAACTTTAACAGTGGATGCAAGATCATTTCCTTCCTGCACATGTATTTTAACATTTCTGTATTTATTTCATGTCATTGTATTTCTTAGAAGTCTTACATGCTCACTAACTCAAATCGATATGGCCAACAATATTCTTGCTACTCACACCAAATAAATCATACTTTTAAATGCATTCTACTAATTTGTGTTCATGTTTTATTTAGTGCATAGACAGATGCACTGCATGACAATTTCTCACAGATCTCTCACCAAGTGGAAGAAGCATTAAATACAGTGGCAGACTACATTCAACGTTTCACTAAGATGAGGACTACACATGACACAGCAGTTTTTGGTCAGTGATTACCTTCACCTGGATATTTCTTTGCTCGTTCCTCAAAGAACCATTCGCCAGCCTTTACTTTCACATCTCTGAAAAACAAGCAAGAGACATTTAAATCAACATTTTCCAAAGTGCATTTATTCAAATATTTGGTAACTATTTAACAATCCAAGAATACTTCTTAATCCTACCACAAAACTAAGACTTTATGACTGCTCACTCCCTTTACAGATTTTGTTGTGGGTCTGCAAACAAAGGATTCCTCCTTACCTTCCTCCCCCCCACCCCATGTAGGACTGCCCATGAAAAGCAATACATACTGCTCTAGACATTACTTTGAAGCCAGGAGTTCTGGATCCACTCTAGTCTATACAAGCAAGTTACAATACAGCCCAGGCACTTGTGCTGTCTGGTGTGCTGACTGCTTACAGCTGCAGCCGAGTCTGAGGAGCAGGGAAAGTCAACAATAGATGACATGCTCCCAGGCAGAACTTGGGATGGCTACCAGGAAGCACTTAGCTCCACAACCCTGATGGTGTGATGGCTTCATGGCCCATCTCCCTCCGTTTTGTGGAAACTAACATCAATACTGTCAGTGTCATAGAAAGGCACCATGATCACAGGATCAGAAAAGCTATGATTAAAAAGTATAAAATTGTATCAGACCCAATAGCTCTGTCAAGAGACAATTTCCAACAGATTTGACTCTTGCATTTTGTTTCCAACAGGCTTAGATGAAGTCTGCAATTGGAATTCATCCGTTTATTACACAGGCAAAAAGAATTTTAACTGAGGAGAGGATTCTCTGTAGTCTTCAGGGTTGAAATTCTCATCCAAATGTCTTACTAATTTTTAGGGCATATACAGTAGCTCTGTTCCTTGTGAATTTTCTGACACTTTTTATAAGATGAAGTCCCACTGCAAAGATTTCCTCAGTGCAGGCACCACTAAACTTTCTTTACCCAGTAGTTTGTGGTTTGGTTTTTTTCCCCCCCTATGAAATTCATGTCTTTACTACCATTCCCTCTGACAAAAATCGCTTCAAATTGGCAACAACATACAGACAGTAAATTTATATAGGGCTTGCCTCCTTAAGAAAGCAAAACCTCTAAACATGAGCGCTACAGCCATAGCCAAAGTCCAGACCGCAAAATCCCTGGGTCTGTCATTTTACACCTAACCTTACTCTGTGTTAAGATAGGCAAACTATAGGTGGGATGCTGGTAGCTCTTTCAGTGGCTTGATTTAAAGGCATTTTAGGCATTTAAAATATACCTTTGTAAGGAGTAATGCAGAATATTAAATTAAAAAAAAAATAAAAAAATCACTACCTGTGTATATTGTACTAGTTACCCCTTCAGCAACTTATTATGATGTACTGGCTTAGTATTGAGTCAGGGGAATGAGTTCTAGCTACAGTTCAGAAACTAACAACTGTTTCTGTGCTTTGCTCTCTTTATCTTTTTATCTGGCCTACCCCAAGGACTCATTTTGCAAAATACAAGAACATTTGCGAAATCCTGACTACTGGAAGTATAACACAAAACTGTCATCCACTTCATCACTACCAGGACTCCAGCCAACATTTCCATTCCACCAGAGGCTTTGTTCAATTAATTATTTAAAGCAACACAAACACAAAACCAGCATGCATGCACTGGATAACCAGTGTGAACCAGCACTTATCCAAACCAGTAGAATTTCTTACCCATGAGCATAACAAACAGTACATTTCCAAAGGCAGGGATTCAGGTAAACACGGCATTCAGAGCACACTCGATGACTACACCCATTGCACACTGCACCTCTGTTCATCAGTAACCCAAGCAATTTCTGACAGCGAGCACAAGATCTCTCCTGGTATTCATGGCTTGCATTTCTTGCCCCTTTCCACCGAAGCTGCTGCAGCTGCAGTTTCAGTTTCCTAATCCCCCAGGTAAGAAAAGCAAACAAAAAGAAAAGATCACAAAATTAAACATACTAAAACCCCCATGTAAATTGCAAACTAATACCCTGGTTGTGCAATATCATTACTAGCGGGAGATACGCCTCCAAGTTAGACCTTGATTGAGCACTTACTGACAGCATCTACGCACAGCATTTCTGCACTGTCACTCTGTATGCAACCACAACTGTGCATACAAACAGAGTAATAGTCTAGTACAAACACGATTCTGTTCATGTCACTTGTGCATGCTCAGGGCAGGGTACTGAAAGTGCATATGCAAGTGATTACGTATTCACATACAAAAACTGAGACTAAACAGTGCTCTGTCATTTGATTTTTTTTTACCATATTTATCCAATAATAAAATCTTTTATCAAGTAAAAATATTCATAACAAATGCACCATCTGAAAGTTAAATAAAAGCCATATCAGACCAAAATATCAAAGACTCTCCCTTTCATTAACTTTGCTTTCATTACATGTACCGGTAACCAAGATCTACGTTTTTAACTGTTAGCAAATCATCAGTAGGTGAAAGGGATTTTCTGACCAATTCCAACTTCCTTTATAGCCCTCAACTTACTTTTCACAATCATTTAAGATGTCCAGTAATACTTACTTCAATGTTTGCTGTAAGAAGTTTAAGTTTCTACATTTAAGAGACTAAAAATCCGTAACTTCACAACACAAACACCCTGTTTTACACAGGGTTGTAGTGTAACAAAGTAGACAAGCTGCAAGGAAATCCTTGCTGTAGCCCTAATATAAAGCAAATAAAATGCTGGAGAATGTAACCTTCACAACTGAGATACTTGCATAGTGTGAAATAACTAAATAGCCTAACCAATAACACCTGTTGACACTAGTAATAACCTCTGAGACAATGTAGTGCAGTGATGGATTCAGCAAAATGAGCAGGTATCCAATTATTCTTAATTCCAGTTATGGCACAACGCAAGTTAAATAAACCAGTCAAAGATCTGAAGATGTTCTGTGTTACCAGGACCATATAGGGCTACGTAGGAACACGATGTCATACAGCCATAATCTACTTACAGAATTTTAGTTCTAGCCTTCATAGAAAGTTCAGTTGCTGCCTTTAGTTTGTCTATGAAGGCTAAAAGTAAATTTTCTAAGTAGATTATTCACTGAACAGTATTTGCTCATCTTTACTGTAGACTAGTGTATATTATGGTAAATCTAAGGGCCTCTAGATAACCCTTAGTTTTCCCAAAGAATCAAAAGGCATTAGCTAACCGGTCATTAAAAAAATTAGTAAATAAATAAACAAAAGGAATACATCTGGAATTACAGCAAAGAAGAGGAGGAGTGCTTCTGAGTTTTTTAAAAAAAAAAAAAAAAAAAAGGAAGAGAAATCCAGGAATAAGGGAATGGCAGATACCTTATTCTTTCCTCCTCTGTCTCTCTCACCATCTGGTCACGGTACAGGACTTCCAGAACAGCCTCTCGTTCCAATTCCTTAAGAAAATTTAGATTAAATTCACAGGCCATTTTCCCCAAACTCCTCTTATTTTGTAGACTCCTGTCCTACGGTTCTACAACATCCAGAATGATGGATACTACTTTATAGAGTAGTCTGAGTGGTTGTAAGTGCCTGCACTCTTATGTAATTGGTGTTACGGTTCACTGTGTCATACCCTTGAAGAGAAAAACAACAGTGTCTGTCTTCATGCAAGTCATTATTTAAGTGTTTCTGCTACCCAGGGAATACGAACAATTAGCAAGGTCACAGCAGCTTCTCTGTTGCACACAAAAGAACTTCTTTTCTTTTTTTCTTTTGTTGCAAAAGGTGGTTCCAAAAGAGATGAGAGCTTGCAGCAAGGCTCAGGATCGGGCTTTAACTGTCACCAGAAGGAAGGACAATTCACCAAGAGACAGTGTAAAGGAATGGAGGGATTTTTTATTTGGTCTTGCAGATTTGGGATTTCCAGGCCTACAGAGGAAAACAAAACAAAACATAACCAGAAACAAACAAAAAAAAAAAAAAAAAACCACACATGCTGTCATCTCTTTTCACCTCTTCAGGACATCTTAAGTAGTATGTGAAGACCACACTTTGCTATACTCAGACCTTTAATGCACTAATTCAGATTCAGGAGAGGCTTTGAGACAGTCCCATTCTTCAGACAGTCTCACCGTGTTGTCCATTTACATTCAGCCATGAACCTTCACATTTTTTATTCAGTCAACATAAAACAACCGATAAAGAAGCTTAAATTAGTTTTGAACACAGTTTTACAGGTCCCATTACTGAAAAAGCCATACTGGTTGGGACAAAAATGCCCCTTTCTAATCTCATCTTACTGAAAAGAAAAAACATCACAAGCCTAAGAGGAAAGAGCAAAAGAAACCCGCTAAGGGTCTCTCCTAAATAAACAGTTTAATGCCCAATAACGTTTATCTTTGTTAATACACACAAACACTAAAGACTTAACATACATGTTATTTCCAGCTCAGTGCATTAACTATTTTGGTCTAAAACTGATGATGTTAATGCACAGATATATGAGAAGTATAAAATTAAAACAGAA
Source organism: Nestor notabilis (assembly GCF_000696875.1). NCBI lineage: Eukaryota > Metazoa > Chordata > Aves > Psittaciformes > Psittacidae > Nestor > Nestor notabilis. Next base: position 5,958 of record NW_009931592.1, on the reverse strand, counting down.
ACACAACTGTATTTTGGATATATTTTATGATCTTCACTTTTGTAAAACTCCCAATAGAGAATAATTTTAAATGTATTTTACAGCAAAGTAGAGCAAGAAAATGATTACTCAATCTAATTCTGTTTACACACCATATTCAGTTTTAATACTGTCTAGTGTCTATTACAAGAAATGGAAGAACATTACACATACGGTACACCAAATATTAAAGATTTATATATATAAACTGGGTGTTTCAAGCTTAATCTGAACTAAATACATGCAGACAGGGTCTAGTCAGAAGGTCTAGAGACTAGGACAGCAGGGGAAAGCTTTCCCAAAGCAGTTACTGACGCTTCATTGATGGACCTTAGCTGAGAATCTGACCAGCTATCCGCATTTCTAGATCATTATTTTAAAATACTGTGAGTTGTAAGTTAAAAAAACACAAACAAACAAACAAAAAACCCCAAAGGAAAACCCCACCCCGCACCAAAACTTCAGATATACAGTGACAATGTATTTTTGTTGATGCAGGGAATTAGTTTACATACAGTTTGCCCCAATCGAGCTACTTAATTTCCCACCAAAAAAGAAAAAAAAATAAATAAAATAAAAAGGAAGTGATAATTTTTATTTATAACAAATAAAGCATTTCACAGCAGCAGTATTAACAAAGGAAAAAAAAAAGAAAGAAAAGATTGGTTTCCTGTGGAAACAAGAGAGACAGAGATAGGCAGAATCATATTTCATTTCCTTACGAACTGCAGTTTCACAGGAAATTACTCAGTTGAAAGCTAAAAAGCCCAAGCAGCTTTTTAACACAGCATATGTAATTTTCAAAAGCCCCTGCATCCTTTACCTGCTTTCATCTTTTACCTCAAGAATACCTCCCAGGATTGAGCATGTTTTGAGCCTTCAACTCCATTTAAGTCAATACAATCTAAAACAGCAGTCAGTATAAACTCAGTGACCTCTGCACCAAAGATACCAAAACACCCACTGCAGTGTGAGATACATTTTCTATAAACTCCTAGGATTTCCAAAGGCTAGCACATCTACATCATCATCAGAATGCCCTGCAGAAGCATCAGTACAAGCTGGAAAATTCGTGATTGTCATTAGCTGAATCCCATAAAACCACTCTAATGATTTTAAATATATTAATGTCTTACAGAGCTACTAAGAACGTGCCACAGTAAAACAGTTACTAAGAGCAACCTCTGCAGTTAAGCAAGCACAGAAATAGTTGTTATTTTATATCTTCTTCAAATGCTTTATAAAAGGACTATCACCCTTCTTCATAGAAGAGCAGAAAGCACACTTCACAGCTATTTTGGGAAATGGGTTTCAGATGACATCTTACTGTATGAAAAATATTGAGGGTATGTAGAATCTTATTTAGAGATATTTTTGGTTTTTTTTATTGTATTTTATTATGTTTTCAGCTATTCAAGCTTGCGCAAATGTAAATGGTGTGAGGAAAGGAACAGCTTGGAGCTTCCCCTTGTTTCCACTGTCCTGCACACAGCTAGTCCCCCCTGGAGACATGGGTTCTGCCCTAGCCAGGGCAGGATTCTTTAGAAGGGCATTCCACCACAGTTCATTAGTGATACTGCAAGCATCATCATTAAAACCAGTTGGCCTTATTGCTACACTTCATACCCTGTTCACAGTGGTAAATCATGAGCACTGAATCTAATGCCAGTAGACTGCCAACAGGGACTAGAATAGAAAGAGTAGGATCATCTTCTGGCACCAAACAACAGAACAAACCTACGGCAGAACAAAGTGCCAGTGGTCCCATGTCCTACAGTATGTGCACTATGCAGAGAGGGAAGAAGCCACCACTGCTCTCTCACCGCTGGACAAGATCATCACGCACTGCAGAGAGTAAAGCTTAAAATACATCATGTGGTCAGCACTCTATGAATATTGTGCCTGGAAATTCCTACAGCTTTGTTTGTTTGCTTTTTAATCTTCATGAAGATTTTAAGCTCTGACAATCATTGTGTTCTGTCAATTTTTCTTGAGCATTCAACGATAACTCAATCTACCTTAATGATGAGTTAAGAATAAACAAAGTATTACATCCCCCAAAATGGGAGAGAATCCTTGTGCCCCACAACAGACTGGAACGCATTATCATTTCAGAGGTGTTCAGATTAGACTGAAAAGCTCTCTACCATTGTAAAAGAGCAGCTTTTCTAACACCAAAGCTCTCTGCACTAGAATAGGTTTTCGGCAGTAATAAAGAAGTGGTGTTTTTAGTAATGACCCTCCTTGACAGGAAAAAATAATCCTAAAAACCCTAATGGGTGCCCTCCCTTCACATCTATCCACTGAGCCCAGCTAGCTAGGTGTTTCACATAGTCAGCTAACCTCAAAGCCAAGCATCTTCTACGTGAAACCAAAAGCAGCAGCAACCTCTTTAAGTAAATACCACGGCACTTCTCCCACAAAGCTCGGATGAAATATTTTGCTCAAGCATTATTTCAAATTATGTATTTAAAATAAACCAGCATCAGACACCTTGAAGATGGATCAGTAGCTGCTTAAAAATATCATGTGAAGTCTCAAAGCCGTCGTAAAGGAGATGGGACAACCGACATAGTGACACCTTAAAAGAGGGAGAGATGCACACACACAGTGCAACCTCAGAAGGCCATGTTTTTTTCTATCAGGCTAAAACTATGTAGTTATATAATTGAACATCAATCAAGCTTGTCTAAGGCAGGCCTTTTTAAGTTTGCAAAGGGTGGTTTATTTAAGTTTTTGAACTTAAAAATGCCTGACTTAGCAAGCTTTTTCTCAAAGCAAGTTTGCATATAATGTATTATTGATCTCCTTTCAGATCCCTAAGCATTAGCAAAATAATTACAATTACATAAGTATAAATAAGCTGATCTTCTAAATTCATGGCCTTCATTGACTTTAAATAACTGGAGTACTTCATCCATTAACCCAGAAGATGGATATAATATATCAGTAGCTAGGACACACACTAAGAAGGTTCAGAGTAAAAATGATCACAAAAGTTACTGTAGTTTGTGTCTGTCTACTGTTCTGTAGAGGCCAATCACATAAATTTATTCTTATATAAGAAAAATCACAAGTGTTATTTTACACTACCTGGCTGCAACAGGTTAATTTTCACATCCTTGCATGCACACATGCAAATTACTTAAAAGTTCTTTGATAATGTTTTACCAAAGTTATGTCTTATGATCTTAATAACATCCCATGCCAGCACTTAAAGTAAAAAAACAAAACCAAAGAAAACCCCAAACAAACAAACCCAAACCCAACACAAACACTTAAGTTCCAGTTGTGGTCTTTCCATGAAATCTTTGCAGTTTAAAAAAAACCAACATCCCAGTAAGTAAAAATGCATCCCCCAGTGCAATGTCATATAGAATAGATTAAAACAATGTCCTCACCTTTTCAGCAGCCATCAAAGAAAAACATGTGGAAGTAAACTGCGTGTAAGAGATGAGTACACTCTACTTATCTCTCCTTAAAGAAAAAAAACTGGTGGCTGTTCTCCACCCCCTTTCCTTCCTTTAGACACCAAAATTAGACTGACACATATAGAGAGGAGCATCTCCAGAACAGCTGAAAGCAAATACATTCAACAAAGACCTCTAGTATTAGAGCAGCTTTCCCCAGGTGGTTTTGTTACCAGCAACAATCAGGAAAGTTACTCCTTTTTCTACCATTAAAAAGAGACTCAGCACAAGAGAGTATAAAAGCTGACTGATACCATCAAACTATACTCAGCCTTCAAGCCACACACAGGAAGAGAAATGTCTTTGAGTTCTACATCCTTTCTTTTTCTGAAACTATACATGTGAAAATCTTACTAACCTCAACATCCCCAGGACTCACACCGAAAACTCCACTTGTGTCACAAACAGTTCTTTCCTGGAAACAAAATGGTTTCCAGGTCTGAATGACAAGGCAATTAATGGAAAAAAGTTCAAAAGGATTCTTCTTTTATACAACTGTGGAAAAAAACCCCACCAAACCCAAACCTCGTAACTAGGAACCTGATCTCAAATAATGATTAAAAATTAATATATTATTTGGATTAGCTATCCCAGTTCAATCTATTACAGAACCAAGTGTGAGTGATAAAGTTCAAAATTACATCCAAATTATTTCAAAGTCTGAAAAAGAGTAGATGCTGTTCTTCCAAGTTAATCTCCTTTCTCACTCCTGGCTCTACCAGATAAACTATATGTACAATGCAGAAGCCCTTCTTAGTTAAATAGTTTCAAACATTTCCACCTGCGTATGTCAAGTCTAATCACCTTCTACAACTGTATTGCCAAAGAGAAAGTAACTATCCTAACAAAGAATATTTGATTACTTAGGCCTTCATTTCAGGCAAAACTTCAAATGAAAAACCGGAAATAACCTGAGAACCGTAACTACCCACAGCAATAGAAATGTAGTATCACAAATCCAGGCTGAAAAACATTAGCCCTACCACCAGGTTTCCTCTAATACTTAACCACAGCCTTAATCCCCATGCTCTTAGCTCATTGTGTTTTTCCCCTCTCACCCCTGGGCATGGAAAACTGCTGCAGTACTTTATACGTGCTAGGAACATGTCTAAACAAGCTCTGCTCGTTCAGCCTTCCCATAACCTCACCTTTTCGTCTCTGCTTTCAGGCTGGCAGGAGCAGCAAGCGCAGGGCTCGGAGAGGGGTCGAGGGCAGGCTGAGCAGCCAGCCACCATCCCACCACACCCAGCAGCGGGTGCTGCCTGCAGGGCACCCACAGTCCCAAAACAAGGTGACTGGTCAGGCCCTGCTTCAGCAGAAGCAGGAGGTAGGATCTGACACAGGACTGGAGGCAAGGGCAAAACATATAGCAGAGGTCTGCTGAAGAGACAGGCCTGGGATGGAGGCCACAGCTGAGGCTGGTCAGGACACCTGGGGCCTGTCAGCACTCAGGCCCTGAGGCTTTTATTCCCTCAGCCTAAAACTGGACACAGCATTCCTTGCAAAGCCTTATTGCAGAGAGTACAATGGGAATGCTGCTTCCTGTGTCCTGCAAGCTATGCAGCCATTTACACATCCTAGTATGGCATCTTCCAGTTTTAATAACATCATATGATGAATTTAGGTAAATTGTGCCTAACGCATCCCCTTACTCCCTGGTCTGTGGAACAGCTACTGAGCGAGCCAGTCCTGCCCTGTCTGCATTTATAGAGCTGGTTATTCCTGCCTCAGTGCATGCCTTTGCACTCGTCCCCTGTTATTTTTCCCTTCATTCAGACTATTTCTGCAGTTCATCCAGGCCACCCTGAGCCTGAACGGCACCTCCCACTGCCTAGAGCAGCTCGCAGAGGCTGGCATCACCAGACATTTGGACAACCTGTAAACACTGCACAAACACACAAAATCCATAAACTCTGAAAAGCGTGCCCTTTAGTTTCATTAACATCCACGTTCTGACTCTGGCTGCTAAAAATAACAGGATCTGCTTAAAGCTGTAAGAATTCAGGTATTCTTCATGTCTTTCCATGTGGTTTTTTGTTTGGTTAGGTTTTTGTTTGGTTTTGGGGGGTTGGGGTTTTTGTTGTGGGTTTTTGGTGGGGTTTTTTTGTTGTTGTTGGGGTTGTTATTTTGGTTTTTTGCTTGGGTTTTTTTTTTTTTTTTGTTAATAGTTCCTGCGCATACATGACATACTCAGGCCTTCTCCTCAAGCTCTGTTTCCAGGAACAAGGTGCAGACCCTCCTTCCCAGGGAAGGACCTCTTGGACCCCCTCTCCGCAGGCAAGCCCGCGGAACACAAACGGCCAGCTGTCCGTCTGTACGGAAAGCTGCCTGTTTTTTCTGCCCGCCTGTCTGTACGCAAAGCTCTCTCTCCGTGACAAGCAGTTCCTCCCTCTCCCCGGCTTTGAGCCGTTTGACACCACCACGGCGGTGCCGCCTCGCTGTCGCTATGGAAACCGCGCCATCTTGGCGG
>NW_009931591.1:581-859 GCF_000696875.1 Nestor notabilis | reverse complement strand
AATCCAGTTTTCTTCCCTGAAAACACTTGGGTTTACTCTTCACGAGATGTTTCACCATCAGTCTGGCAGAGGTGTGTGTTTGCAGGAGTTAATTGTTGATGGACATGAATATAACCCACAAAATCAAGGGATTCATTGAAATGCAATCTCGTATCTTCTTGTGAAGTTTTATGTACTTTCCAGGTCCAGTGAGACAAGCACTTCTTCCTTGCTTAGCTGGGATTTTAAAAGAGCAGGTCACATCTAGCGGGTTTTACTTCATTCCCAAAATCTCAGGC
>NW_009931591.1:0-249 GCF_000696875.1 Nestor notabilis | reverse complement strand
ATTCCTTCCCCCAGCCTCTGTGGAAAGACAACCTTCCACCTCAGCTGGCCTTGAGGGAGTAAAAAGCAAAGAATTAGGAAAAACAGCATGCGCTGTAATGTCATCAAATGTTCTTTAAACTATGGTACACACTGTGACAAACCTTGTCCTAGGAGCACAGAAGATGATGTAACTCTTGAGAAAAAAAACTATCTGGCTTTTTTTATATATAAGAGCCAAAAAATGTTACCCAGAACTGACCTGCAGGGT
>NW_009931590.1:0-42274 GCF_000696875.1 Nestor notabilis | reverse complement strand
CAATTCCATTGTCCATGTCACCAACAAAAAAAAACAAAAACCCAAAAAAACCCAAATGAACTATTTGTAGCTAGGCAGATGCTCATAATCTTAATTTTATTATCTCTGAATGTTCATGTTTGATTTGATACATGAAAGGCAATAAATCAGGAAATGTCATGACACATGAAATGGTAAAAAGGAAACATGACAATAACCCGGGAAAAACAGTTCTGATTTAGATTATCTGTGGCTTTCCTGGTTTGCGCCTCAGAGATGTTCAGGCTGTGGTGTGGTATGGGCTAGGGTTTAGTAGCTATATTATGTTAGTGATCACATCAGTGTATTAGGTAGCTGGGAAGAGGGTAGTCAGAATTGGCAGTTTTCTGAAGGCATCAAGCAGTGGATACCATTTAACTTCAGAATGACCACATCAGGTAGAAAATCTAATCATATACAAAAGCATCAAACCATATATAAAGGTTCTTGATACAGTCTTTCTCATTTTTTCATCATTTTGCCTCTTCAACTAAGTGTGGAGAAATAATACATTTGCTGAACTGAGCTAACAAGAGCAACATCATTCTTTCTTCCTTTGCCGTTCAAATCCCCTCTAGGTCTTATCTGGCATAATTATAGCTTTATATCCACATTAATTAAAAACTGTCATGGGATTTTAGTTTAACTGATTATATATGCTAGCAACAATATTAAGCATATGCGTGGAATTCATGTGTATTCACAGCTTTTACAGCATGTATAAATCTCAGCAGTAAGTTTTAACCACATATCAGCACTGTGGAGTAGGTTTGCAATCCATCCATCAGTTTCTATGACATGACTTGTATGTAGCTTCTGTAGCCAAAAGGAGAGAAAACCATAACGTATCATGGAATGATGCACTGGCTGATGTGATTTCCTCCAGGAGAATGGAGGCAAAGGAGGCTGGGAGGGAAGAAATACCAGACCCTGTGCAGACAGGCAGATGTTATTACAGCGATAACTTTTGCCCAACAAGATGAGTCTGCCTGAGCTCTAGAAACAATGGAGAATGCCTCAAGAGCTCCAGACGCAACTCAGGAGCATGAATCATAGATGTTATTAATTGCCTCCAAAGGGTGCTCTCTCTATTGACCCTATACTACAGTTAGCTTCTGCCATTATGTTTCACAGTTTATACAGAACTACCTTGAAATGAAATGCTTCAACTTTGTTTAACAAACTAAAATATCTTGACTTGGGTAGATCTGACCTCAAACCAAGTATTTTATTTTGATTTTGCTGACATACATATTTGATTTTCAGATGAAAGGTTTTGTTTTTCAGGTTAAAAATGGCAAAAAGTAAAAATTCAACATAGGTATCTCTTCAATGAAAACATACATTTTTCTTCTACAAAATTTTAGGCTTTTTCTCTGAATGTTTCTGATAAATACACAGCAACAGTGTATACATATATTCACATATACACAAGAGTATATCTGTTAGATGCATGCATATCATCTCATATTTATTAGCTTTTTGGAAAGATACCAACAATCTGCTAGTTGATAGGCCAGGATTCTCCATTTCAGATAGCTGAAAAAGATGTTAGAACATGGGAAAGTTGGAAAAAAAAAATCATAGAAACAAGCACAAAAAGGACCTCTTGCTTTCTTGGTATGTGAAGAAAACGCTAAATAAACAATTTGTGAACCCAGTAATGAAAGTCAACACTTAAATCTGTGTGAGTTCTCCCTATGTCTATTTATTTTTCTGTCTCCAAATATTAAATGCAAACTTTAATACAAAGCCAAGAATTAGGTTCCATACATGGAAATGCCTTGGTGATTGTAAAAAAATAAAGCTGTGGTGTCTCTAGTTGGGAGGTTTGGAAGAAAAGGAACTAAAAAAAAAAAAAAAAAAAAAAAAAAAAAAAAAGAAACTGTTCCACTTCATCTAGCAGTGCTGCAATACATCACTCCAATTAAATCCCAGCCAATAAGCAAAGGGACGTGTTAAGTAAAATTCATGAGCTTTGAATGCATGTGAATGAATATGCCAATCAGAATCAATGCCACCCATTCATCTGGTGTAACACCATGGTGATGACAATGAGCTTGAAACCAGCCTTTGTTGTCATCAGCTGTGCAGTAGTTGCCACAGCCCCAGCTTGGATCAAATGTGTGGGACATTTAAATCTTCAGCATGGCACCAACACACAGAACATCTTATTCATGCCAAAAAAGGAGCTATAATCAGCCCCCAAGTAAATAATTCAGGATCAGTTCCTCAAGAGTCACAAATTGCCTTCTTTTAAAATGACCAAAAGGCTGTTCCTCTCCTTGCTTGACTTTACTATATGGACACAAGCATGACTTTTTGTAATTGTGTAGTACATTTGTCGCTTTAGAAAATATGTTGCTATATTAATGTCTGTAGCTGAGACTTCGGTGATCCTAAACTGATATTGCAATAGGAATATCTTTGCAGAGGCCCTGCATCTCAGCCCTTTTGAGTGCTGCAGAGGCAGATGGCTAGCTCTCATTGCTTTTACAATAACCATTTCATTTGTGATGCTTGACCTGAATTCCATTCCTTGTTTAAAAGTGTGGCTCAGTTCTCAAATGGTATTTCACAGAATTGCCATTTCCATAGTGTTTCCACATGCTGTTCTCCAAATAACACATTTGCCCATAAAACAGGATGGAAGAAAAGAATATGGAACCAAGTGTCACAATTGAGAATGTTTAACCTAAAAGTATGTATCCGGATACTGATGACAGCTTCATTTTTATTGGATTTAAATTATACCACTGATATTTTCTTACATGTCAGTTTATATCGCTTACAGATCACATTGTATTTTTAGTGCTTTGTGCTATGAGTTACAGTTCTCTTTCTTCCATTGTGTTCTCAGTAGTTATAACATTGTAAATGTGAAATGCTATGCTAGTGAAACAGGCCTGTGAGTGGTGACATACACTCAACTTCTGTGAATAAATTAAGCATGCATGCTTTCAGTAATAGATCCACCCATTAATCAGAGGGTTTAAAAAGATGTGACAACCACTCCGTAGAACTGATATTCCCCCAATTTACCAGCGGATATTACTTGCTGCTGAATACTTTCTCTGTGCATTTCTCATGTTATTTCTCAGTTTCTGGGTAGGAAACTAATAAAAGAACAAGTGATCTTAAGGAACTTTATTTGGAAATAGGTTCTTTCTGAGTTTTCTTCTTCAGACAATTAAAATCTCAAGCAGAAGGAGCTGAAGACATTCAAGCACACATTTGATTAAGATATATTAAACAAGAAACCTCGATTCGTGAAAAAAGCCCGTGCATCCTTTGGCCATTCCCTCTCATTCTTTGGGACTGAGTCCACAATGAGCAAGTTAAACTTAATATGTGGAATAAATATGTGGACCACAAAGAGCTAGCAGAAACAATGCTGCAGAAACTATGTTGTCTGCCCATTAAAATTGTCTACACGCCTGTATTGTGATCCTTCTGTTAATGACCCAGTCTTTGTTTACTGGAAGTGACCTAGTCTTTCCGTACTGGAATTCTGCAATGAGTTCTTTTAAAAAATAACAAAACAAAACAATACAAAAATTTACCCTGCCTGAGGATAATTTAAAGTGATCACCTTAAAGTGATCACCTTGAATTGATTCACTGCATTTTGATGCAAGTTCATGCAACAGGCTCAAGTATGAGAAAACTGAGATGGATGGCAAAGATATATTCTACCTTGTCACAAAAAACATTTCTTTAGACTCAAAGGAAATGGCAGATTATTTCCAGCTGTAACTAAACCCATACTTTATGGCATTGTGCAGTCAATAATAACTCAAATTTAAACAAATGATGTATGTCTGGGCATAAATCCATTTAGTACTTTTTAAAAAGTGATAAATGGTTGTTTTCTTAATTTCAGAGGGAAACATTGTACTTGATCCACCATAACATGAAAGCATGAGAATATCCTCTGTTGACTCCAGTCCTGTAAGTTTTTTTACTTAAGTGTGTTGACTTCCAAAGACACAGAAAGCCGTTTGTTGTCCCAGTGATTACAAGGTAAAAAGAGTCCCAAAACCATGATTCTTTTTCTCAGGTTTATCCTCAGGCAGTCATTAAATAAAATGAAAAAATGACAAACATTCAAGTTTTAACAAGATGCAACAGACATATTTATCCAGCTGTTCTTCATGATACACAACCACACCACCACCACCAAGGCAAAAACACTCTATGAATGTTTTAAGCTGATTGAAGAGAATGCAAGTACTTATCCTCACGGTGAGGAGGATTCTGAAGTTCATTGTCACATAGAACTCTTGTACATATCCACCTTTCACAAAGCTGGAAATCTCTCAGAAAGGCTCCTGGTCTCCTTATTTGTACTAAATTATCATGTTACACCTATGAAAAATATTTTCTCCCACCAGTTGCTTAGAGGACAGAATCTCAGCCCCAAGGTGGCTGTTCTATTCTCACATACTTGGAGATTACAGCAGCACAACTGGCATGAAGCTATCAATTTAGAACAAACTCCAGGTCATCTGGACCCCTGCATTGCCTCCACTCTGTATCACAAGTTGTCACAAGCTCCTTAGACCTGTCACCTATTTTATTCCACCAAATCAATCTGACGGCTTTGCTTTTCATTGTCAAGACAGCATTGGGCTCACACTCGCTAAATGACTGTATGAAGTCCCTGGTCAACAGCTCTTCTATGGTGAAATGGAGTATTAAAAGTTTTTTGTAATCTGGAAAGCTTTGTGGGAACTAGTTTTTTATGCTGTTCTGTTTGGGCTTTGCAATAACAGACTCTGGCTTAAAAGGCAATTACTTTCTGTTATATTTAAGTGGACCAATGGGAAATAAGTCAAAAACTTTGATGCTTCTTGTCTTTTGCTATGGTTCCAATGTCTATCCAATCATCTAAGTACCTCTTGTACTTTTTTGTACTTTTGTACTTTTGAAATTATATGGCTAATTAGATAGAAAATTAGATGGATTCTCTCCTTCTACAAACATATGTAAACCTCACACACATTCATATAAAGGACCCTAACAGATTTAGATGTCACTGTTTTCACACTTAACCTTACTTTCTGACAGGTGGTCAAAGAAATTTCATTGCATTTAATAAATCAGGTTTCACACAAAAAAATCAGAAGTTACTTAATGTGTATGTAGAGGCAAATTAGGAATAAATCAAAGCAAGCAAACAAACAAACAAAAAAACCCAAATCATAAAGGCCACCACTCTGACAGCTCTCAATAACTATTCAAACTTGTCATGTCAGTAACTTTCTTAGCAACTCCCAAAACAAAGGTGAAGTCATAGTTCCAGCTTTCAACCCATTCACCTTGGACTGACTTACAAGAAAATTATGTAGAAAACTGTTAATGCTGCCCATTGGTGGTATGTTCTGTATGCCATTGGGACACCTGTCTGTTGGTATTAACGAGAAAGCCCAAACTCATCCCTGTTTGCTTGCTAATTAGCCATGATTTTAATCCTTGGTGACTAAAGCTGGTATTTTCAAAAAGTTTCTAAATGAAGCCTCTAGATTTCTACCAAGTTTTTTTAAAGCTGAGCTCCTCTTGTTGCTTTGAGGATTTTGTAAAGTGACCAGATCTGAAGCCAACTGAGAGGTGTCATGTTGATGTTTAGTATAGAATTTGTTTTAACATTAGATTCAATGTGGTATATTTTCTAAATGAAGAACTACTGTTGGAATATTTCTTTTATGAGTAACTCAATCAAAAAATGAGTTCATATACCATTTTCAGGTTGCTCCTTAAGATCACAAATAGATTAGAAGATTTAGAATCATTATTCCTTACCACTGCAATAATGTGCATATACAAAGAACTGGAAAATAAAATGACATGATTTAGAAAATATAACAAGTCACCAGTTATCTCAGATTTAGGAGGCTGCTTATGGGCTAACTTGAGATGCAAGCAAATAAGTGCCAATTAATTAGAATCTGTGACAGTGTTCAGTACCACCTCTTTGATCTTTCACTGGTAGCTGACAACAAAGCACAGACACTCACAATGCTTTAGTTTCAGTCAAGTGATCAGCAAAACACGTTCAGCTCATTTAAATAACAGAAGCTGGTAAAATACAGCTATCTTTTATAGAATTAAGCAAAGATTTGAGTTCAGATGACAGCATCTGGCATTTATAGAGCAGATAACTTGGAGTCATTTGCATCAGAAGGATAACGTGAGTTAAACTTAAAAATGGATGAAGCCACAAGCCAGAGGCTAGAATAAATTCCACAATAACTTCCCTAATCAACCATCGGTATTCTGGCTATTTAACCACAGATGTAACATTGCTCTGTGAACAGTGTTACACAAACATCTGGGTAGAAAGACACACTGTGGATAGTTCATAAACAGAAGATGCATTTGATTCAATGATATCAAAATTCAGAGGAAACATAAAGCACCAAAAATAAGAGATGTGTACAGGGTAGGATCTAGATTTCTGTGTATACAGCTATCACACCTTTTTGAGCTGGAGTGTTCAGATTTTTTTCTGTACCTGTCTGTTTATTTTTGAAATTTATTAAAATGTATAGCTATTTGGCTATGCAAATGGAAGATACTAGAAATATAATCAACAATATATACAGTGATATGAACAATGTTAAAATATTAGGGGTTTTAATACAATTTTAGAATGGCACCATTATATACATACATTTAAAACATTTTTCTAACATTGTCATATTTTAATCTACAAAGATAAGGCACTGTCTTGTTTGTATATCTTCCTCTTCATTGTTTAAGTATTTTGGACTAGTAGCATATGTGGTTCACTTCTAGGAGGCAAACTGTTGAGAGGAATCAGAAATTTAACTGTACTGATGTTCTAGTTCAATGGAGCGCTTGCTCCAGTATGGAGCTAAATCCCACCTCTAACCATTTAAGTTAAAGCCATGCTTAAGTGCTCTGTGGAGCTCAGACACAGAGAAGGCAACTGCAGACAAACACTTTGATTTTCTTGGATGAAGTGAATCAGATGATGTGGATGACCATGGCAGCACTGCTCCCTGCAGTGGGTGCTGCAGCAGTCTGTGGCCTCTGCTGACTCCCAGGCTATTCTCAGGGTTTATGTCTCTGATGGCAATGGTTCAGCTGACTTGACAGCAGAGATCAGCAAATCCCAGTGCTTGGGCCTGAGCACTGGCACTGTTTAATTTGCTAGTATACGTTTAGCTTGTGTGCATCCACGTGCCCTATGTGAAAAGGTCTTGAAATTGTCAGGTATTTTTTAGCACCCTAAAGTTTAAAGGCCCTTAGACCTAAATAATGTCTAATTATTTGTGTTTCACCAACTTCCAGGGAACAAGCCTCAGGAAACTCTTGAGATTTGGCTGTCTAGAGATACAGAAAGGTGTTTCGATTTTCCATTTAATTGTATGTCTTCTTTATTTTTTTCCTTTTCTTTTTTTCGTAATTCAGTATTGCCCCTCTAATGTCCCAGAAACAAGCACACTCCTCTTCTTACATAGTAGCCTGTAACTTATAGGCTGTGAGACCTCTCCAGAACCCCAGCTGCAGTTTGTGACTGGTTAACATTCTGCATTAAAAACTGAGCTGGCTCCTCAAGGGCAGGCACTGAGAGGAGAAAGCATTTGGAGAAGTGATGGCAGCACTGAAACTCTGAGAAAAAACTGGAAGAAGCCTGTGATTAGACTCCCCGAGGCTGCTTTGCTGAGGAGCCTCCAGGCTCTCGGCTTTCCCTCATGAACAGCTTTTGGACAAGGCTCAGGCCAGGTCCTGCCTGAACTGGCACATTTGTGCCCCCATCTCCCTGCCCAGCTATCCTGGGGCTGTCCGATCCTCCTACTCCCACGAGACCTGACCCTGACCCACCTGGCCCCAGGGAGGTGTTTAACACCCATGTTGCCCCTATAGGCGATTAGTCCATAACCAGAATGCTGTAGTAGATGCTCCAGAGCACACTCAGGTTGAAACTGTCTCTGCCTCCTTTCAGGAAATGCATGCCTCAGTGTTCTCTTCCCATTTAGACAATCTTTGTAAAAGGATGGTTCATTTCAAGGAAAATAATCTTCCTGCGAGCTCTCCTGTGGCCAAAGGTCATCTCATCTACGTAGAGCTTAAGAGTGACCGTGTCATGTCAAATCAAACCTTTATTTTGCCCAGTATCCTGTTCCCACCAGTGGCCAACAGCAAAAGACACAGCAGTGCAAAATATATCTTATTTCTTACAGCAAAAGCTTTCAATCATCAATGGTTTATGGCTCTTTGGGACCTGACATATCTGAAATGGAGAGGCTGCAGCTTGCAGGGAGGTTATAAAATTGCTCAATATATTTATCTTAGATGTGGCTCAGGGTGTTATCACTTCCATGTAGACACAAAAGAATGGGAGACAGAGGGAGGGAGCAGTGAAATGGATCTGTGGAACATTTTTGTGAAAACACAGCCCCCAGTTTTAACAAATTTGTTGGGTTAAAATCATGCATTTTGACAATTCTTTCAAGAATTTTTTATTTTGGCTTAGCCCAGCCCTGTTCCACACTGATTTAGGTTAGAACATTGTAAGCTTAGCCTAAGTAAAAGGCATTTAAACAGTCTTTTCACACTGGATTAACTAAACTAGTTGAAAATTACAATTTAACTTAAACTGTTGTAGCATTGTAGATGTAGATAAAGCAAATGTGTAACTGAGAGAACATGGCCTCAGGCACATGTTTAAATATCCAGTTAATCGTAGTAGTAAGATGACTAGCACAGCTCTCAGCCATAACATGAATTAGTCTATCAGCTCTCATACTTAATCAAATCAAAACATCACACTATTTTTTCAGCCACAGAATATAACATGCAGCCTCAAACTAGCCATCAGCAATAGAACAAGAGAACAAATACCCTCTCTCTAAAAACATTGAGAATTGAGACCATCCGCATCCTACCAGTACAGGTAAATTTTCCCTTTCCTTAAAATAATGTGTTTATTTACTAAAGTAAAAAAAAAAATGAAAACAAAATCTGAAGTAGGAAGACTGAAGCATATTGCAGCAGTCCTATACCTCATCTCAGTGTTGCCCAGGAAAACTCTTTTTTTTACTGTTAACACATGTAACAATTCACATGAATACACCAACAAGATGAAGCAGCTCAGGCTAATTCCCACTTCAGAGACCTGCCACATCAATTAAGAGATGAGTTATGCTTTCGTTCTGAAACTTGAAATGCCACACTGAAAAACTAAGAATTCTCATCATCATATTAACATTCAATTCAACCTTTCCTGGCCCTTTTGCCATGCCTTAAGGTCATTTACAGAAGTAATAATAACAATGCTAGACACTCAGCCAAGCAAACCTTCAGCTAAATCTGTACTATAGAATCCACTGTTCTGTAGGACCATAAGCGATACAGGTACTCCTGCCTGGAAAAGGCCTAATCATTTTAAGAAATTGGTTTGATACTCAGGAATCGGCATCAAAACTGTACTACTGTGTTTCTAGTGAAGCACCTAAAGAAATTGTTTTAATTTTTCATTTATGATAAAACCTTTCTTGCTCTCCCTGACAGTTACTAAACTTAAGTATGTAGGTGTTAAGTGATTTAAATTTCTTAACCTCAAGGATTTTAGTTCAAAGCAAATATTGCAAAATATTACTTTTAAAATTCATTTTTAAAATTAAACAGAATGTCATTAAGTTTAAAGACATTAACTTTCAATGAGTTCATGCATATTTTGTGCTTGGTTTCTGTGAATATTCAAATGAATGGTTTGTCAAGGCAATATCAAGAGTTTAAATAAATTACATTTTTAAATGCAAGAATTCGTTGGAAACTTAGGTTTGGAAGTTATGTTCACTCCATAAGGATAAGCATCACACATTCACTCTTTCATTCGTATAAAATATATTCAGTTCCAAAACCCAGACACTGAAAATTTATAACAAGCTTCTAGAAATGGACGTGCTAACTGAAAATTGTTCCTAGAATTTTCAGTGTTAATTCTATCAAGTCCTCTTGATGAAATTGTAAGCTTATTTTTAAAAATTGTGAATAGAAATGGGATTTGGGCAGCTTTTTTTTTTTCCTAAGATATTCATAATTCTTCAGATAAGATTTCCTTTTTTTACTTTGCCTGTGCTTATATAGTGTAGCATAGCATTTTGAATAACTTTTATCATGACTATGGTGCACCTGTTAAGTAAGGAAGCACTTCTTAATAAATAACTGACTCTACAGAAAATAATTTGTACCTCATAGAATGAGTCAGTGCTGCAACAGAAATAAATCTACGTCTCCTGCCCCCTGGTCCAAAAGCAAGATACAAAACCATTTTTCCACTCAGAACTGGTCACAAGCAAGGATTAGTCCCTGTCTCACAGTGCTTACACACTGCAAACCAAGTCAGATAAAGGAAAGGAGCATGGGAAAGACAAAGAGAAGAGAATGGCATACTCAGTATATCACTGAGGAACTCGGGGGAAAAAAAAACCCAGAACTGAACTGATACTTCAAAAAAGTGTAGTGCTTCTCACTAAATGTATTTATGTGCAATACATATCTGAGCTCTTCTCTCCAGGTTCCTTTTATAGACAGTGGAGGGCTGGTCATTACAGACCACGTACTAGACAGTGTAATTCAGTACATCTTAAAGTAGGTGCATACATCATGGTCTGTACTCACTAGCTCTCCACTGACAATAAGAAAATCTGAAGGTGATTAACTGAGGAGTGTATACTGACTTCCAGAGACTGCAAATTAAGTGAGATGAATCTTACCCAGTGTGGTGTTCAGTCTATCCTTTAATCCACATTGTCTTTCAAATACAGAAATCTGTATTTGACACACTACAAAAGCAACATGCACACAGCTGGAGATTTCTTTTATCAGCTGGGAAATATGGGCACTTCTGCTGCACAACATGTGGACAATGAACGTTATCTCTAGGCAACAAGATGCATGTCCTGGGTACACCAGGCTTAATACCAATAGATAACAGAATAGGTGTAGTGAGCAGTTAGCTAGGACTTCTGGAGACTTTCATGGAACTGGCAAGACAAATATTTTCTGTGCAGAAAAAGATAACATGACCAGGAGAATCCTGATAAGTGATAGCCCCAAATGCAGCTAGTAAGGCTGTGTTTCTGAGCAGGGTTTGAAAAGACAGCTGTTCCTCCATAGCAAACCTTCTGGCAAGGCTTCTCTCAGTGCTTCTGCCTCTTCTGCCTCCATCTAGTCTCTTCCCCAAAACTGCAGGGAGGAAAATGAGACATATTCAAGTCTTATGAATGGTTTGTTCAAGTTAGTTTTTAAAATAGGGAACATCAGCGTTGCCTTACAAAAGGAATCCCTGGCAATCTTGGTGGAAATGAGGGTACTTCACATTTATTTTTGCATTTTGTGCTTCTTGAAAGGTTAGCAGGCCAGCAGCTGAGACTGATGGTAAGCTAAGCAGCTGTTAACAGCTTTGCTGTACTCATGAAAAATCAACAGCTTATCACATCAGTAATTGTGAGTCACACTCTTATTGCTCCATTTGCATTTGCTTTTACTGATACAGTATGAACACTATTTTCATATCACATTAGTGTATTAATACAGCACCGGCCAAATAGAGCTGTTCACACCAATACAGCTATTTGTGCTATATAATACTATAAAGCATTCACTACTACTTTGGCCTAATTATGCCCTTTTCATAACACAGAAAATGAGAAAAGAAGAAAATCCACTGTACATAACAAGGAAGGGATAAAGCACATTCTGAGAAACAGGGTGGTTTGGTAGATAAGTTGGTTACACAAAAGAATGACTGAATGGCCTAGAGCCCTTCCACCTGAAAAAGACTAAACAGGGAACATGATGGAGTCCTAAAAGTCCAGATTTTAAAGTACAATTGAATGGGAAAAAAGTTTTTCAGAGATGATGACTCCACACATACAGAATCCCTACATGTTTTTCCTTCAGAAGCTCCTGACTATCAAAGTGATGGATCACTATCAAAGTGATCATCATTCCAGATGATTCAGAAAGAATATCCTGAGGAAATATTGCTATCTGTTTATTCTGTTCCTTAAACTTTTTCCAAGGCAACCATTTTTGGTCTCTGTAGGAGAAATTAAGGCTTTAGATTGATTTAGAATCACCAATGTTTGTAAATGTACAGTGCAGTACAATACAACAGCTGTAAGTCCCAGCTCCTGTCTCTCTTATATATCTGTGTAATCTGGCAAAACTTTTAGCAGATCCATTCACTGGCACAAATAGAGGATTTTTTCATATGGAAGTCTCCGGGAATTAAATTGCTGGTTGCTATTTATAAACCTGAAAACCAGTCACCATTG
Organism: Nestor notabilis; assembly: GCF_000696875.1. Classification (NCBI taxonomy): domain Eukaryota; kingdom Metazoa; phylum Chordata; class Aves; order Psittaciformes; family Psittacidae; genus Nestor; species Nestor notabilis. The sequence continues at coordinate 29,943 of NW_009931590.1, read as the reverse complement.
TCTTATTTGCAAGTTTTGCAATAGAATACTTCCTTACTTCTCTGACACATTGGTGAACTACAGTCTGCAAAACTCTCAGACACACTCAGAGTTCAGACCTTGGACAGAAAAATATAGCTCTTACAAAACAAGCATACTCCATCCCATGCTCCATGTGCCTAACATACAAAGGGGTAAGCTAAGAGTGCTCTGCGTGGCATTTGGATCACTTAGCATTTCTGCAACAAGGGTAGTAGAAATCTATGTTCAGATGGCAATATCCTGGGATAGGAAATCTTATTTTCACTCTAGAACGTATTCACATGATATTATTGGCAGAAGATAAAATTATTGATTTCAGCAAGTTAGCCTGATTCTTTAATTTGCCATATCAGATGTTGATCATTTTGGTCCTGCTCAGGGCAAGTTTTAAAGGATATGCTTTAAACATTAAAGATATTCAATCCCAGAGGTTGTAGGTGGGAAACTAAGCAGAGAAGCACCTGGTAAACAGCCCTTAGTTTTAAATGATAGGTAGCATGACTTTCACCATAAGACTAATTACTTCTCCACCTCTTTGGCTGCAAAAGCTTATAGGCAACTCTTGATCTATTTGTGTGCTCTTAGGCTTTAGAAGATCTTAATCTCTTTCCTCCCAGCAGCTTCCTCAGATTATCTGTAACAAATGAATCAGTTTTGTATTTCTATCTCAGGAAAGACCAGCTCTTCTTCAAAGTTTACAGTTAGAGTGACTACTTCCATTTGCCCTAGGCTCTGACTAGATGAAGAATGTTTTACACCTTTTAGCAATATCAAACATCAGTGCTATCAGATCTTGCACTGACAACAACCAGTAAGAAAATGAGAGATGTGCTAAAGACTTCGTAAATTGCTGTGGAAATGACTGTGAGTTAAAAACATTTGAAACTGAGACATTACGTAGTATAGCACAAAATTTAGAATTGGAGTAGTTTATTTTAAAATACCTGTGCAACACCCAACATCCACATCCTGTTCACACAGCCACTTGAGTAAATATGCACGTCATTTTAGCATATTGTGTATCCTACAAAAATGGTCATTCTTACTTACTACCACAACTGCAGTAGACAATGTTTTGCCTGCAAGCACCAAAGAAATAAGAACCTATGAAGCTAATTATGCCAAGAGATACTAAGCCATTAAACTATTTCTGGTATACCCAGCCTATACTATTCAGTGCAATTATGTAAAACAGTGAAATGGTAATTAGTGACAAAGCGTGGTACATGTGAACCTTACAACGTGGCTCGTATCGGAGATAAGATTTCATTAGTCTGTAATTGACCATTAAAGCATGAAATTTTTGCAACACTTTCATCTTACTAAGATTACTCTTCACTATCAAAAGTCAGTTACTGAAGCTCTAAAGCTATAATGCTGTGTCAGAAAAGCTGCAGTAAGTTTCCATAGCAGTCAACCAGACCAAGCTTAAGGTTAAAACAATATATAGTGATTTTTTTGCAGTTGCATAGAATCAGTGTGGATGGGGATGTTCACTTTAAACAAAACTAAAACCAATGAACAATTGAAAACCAAAGTTTGACAAAAGAAACAGATGATTGAAAGAATAAAAGGAGGGGGAAAAGAAGGGAGGGAGGGAGGGAGGTAGGGAGGGAGGAAGGAAGGAAGGAAGGAAGGAAGGAAGGAAGGAAGGAAGGAAGGAAGGAAGGAAGGAGGGAAGGAAGGAGGGAAGGAAGGGAGGGAGGGAGGGAGGGAGGGATTTCTATATCTGTATAGCAGATCAGAAAGTCAAAGTCCTGAACTAACTCAGTGTTCTCAAGCAATGAATACCTTGTCATTTTCAAAACTGATCAATTTTTGTTTCACACGTGTGAAGGGGAAAAAAATCAAAAAGACACTGTACTGCTTGTACAGAACATGTTAGAACATGTTAGTATATATATTATAGAAACATTTTAAATAATTTGACAAATATTCATAGAAGTGTTGTTCACAACCATGTGCAAAGGGTGCCTACCTGGCTATTTGTGAGCATTTAGTTGTGGATGCAAGCAGTTGCCAGCAGCATATTTTAGAACTGTTCTCCTTCTGGCTTTTAGACAGAAATTCTAGTCTGATAATATACCTGGATTTTACCACACAGAGGAGTAGTGCCTTCTCCTCTGCAATCTAAAAGTGGTAAACCAGTGTTAATGTCATAATAGCTTTGAATGGCCTTTGAGTTTAGCCCTCTAGAAAAGTTTTCCTAACATCAATGTGATTTTTTATATAGAAAGGTTTTACTCAGTACAAAAAATATTGAAACTGGTCATTATCATATGTTATTCTTAGCCTATTTTAAGTACACTCTTAGTCTATAAAGACTAAGGTTACATGAGTATGTGCTATTCTTAACGGGTCTTCCTCCCTCCCTCTACCTCTGCATCTTGTCTGTATCCTTCCTACATGCTATAAGGTCTGGTTTAAATGAGCTGGTGCTGTCATTCAGTGTGAGTTGTACTTCATACTGACTTATAATTCTGTACCTGTGTAAAACATGCCACAATAGGTGACACACAAAAATCCTAGAACTGAAGCCTGTAGCTTGAGCCTACCACCCATGCTAGAAATGGTGAGTGAGGCTAGAAACAGTCTCAAGAATGAATGGGCACTCCCCTAGATGCAGAATGAATGCCTGCAGTACTTACTTACTTCATTCTGACCCTGGCCAAAGACTAATTGAGTGGAGTGCCAAAATCTTTCTAACACACAGTTTTTGTAGATGAAAATGCAAATAAGAAATGTACCTATGGGACAGTTGGATAAATTTTCCCAATGCACAGTATTGCATGTGCAGAGGTTTTGTCCCAAAACATCTGTACCCCACCACACAGCGACAGAGGTTTGCTCTTCAGTTTCTTCTGTCTGTTCTGGACAGTTCATCCAGTACCACATAAACTTTAATACTTGACTTCCATGATCAAAGTAGAACTTTGTTTCATACCTAACTTCAGAGACTAGTTGGATACAAGTTTAGATTTGGGTCAACTTACATGACAGCAGAAGAATCTGGTCCAGTTTTCTGCTTTGTTCAGAGCATCTATGCTGTAAACTACAGACAAGCTACATTACAGTATAACCAGTGATTTGTTTTGCTTGTGTTCTTGCCTAGAGTAGCATTTTTACTAAAAGACAAAAATATATTAAAAATATAATTGACAACTCACTAGAATGTACAGGGGAGACAAAGGTATTATAAAGAATCAAGAGATATTCATTGAGAAAAGGTGTTAGAAATATTTTTATAATTAATGTATGTTTTTTCCCCACTATGATTATTTTGGTTTTCATAATAGACAAAATAGTCTTTCTATGATGCCCTTTCAAAGTATAGGCATACAAATCTGTACTTGTTACAGGAGAAGAAATATGCATACATGTAGAAACAAATACAATAAATCCAATTTCCCTGGTGCTTTTCTACTGTGTTCCTCCACAGTACAAAAAAAAAAAAAAAAGTGTAATATATAAGATGATTCATTTGTGTAACTAAAAAAAAAAAACAACATAAATGACAGCCAATTGAAGGAAGCTTTTTAGTGATACCTGGCAAGGGTTTGTTTTAGCTACTGTGATATTAAAAAACTTCGGTAATGATCTCAAATGAAAAGAAAACAGCATGTTGATTTTTCACATTAGGAGATACCTGTTAGCGCAGAGGAATGATGCATAAGATCTACAGAAACTAACAAAAATTAGTGACTTTGACAAATACACATTAGCACTTCTCAGAGGGAGAAGAATCAGAAATACAAAAAATTCAGTGGGAATAATCCTGTCAAGAAGCTAGTGAACAGTAATTCCATGTGAAATTTCATTACAAAAAGCCATGAAAATGCTGCAGTTTGGCACAGCACACTCAGATGTCTGATCACAGAACACAGCACTTCCACATGCCTCTGGTGCAGCCACACATACAGTTCTGTATTATATCTTCACCCCACTATACCTAATGAAAAGTTAAGTTCTGTTGGATTTCCACTAACAAAGGAAACTGGAGACACTGTGAAGTGTTTCTTTAATGCAGTCCTGTTTTTGTCACCAATGTATAGATCCTTCTTTCCTTGAGCACCAATGAATCAAACTATAAACAACCTACCAAAAGTCAAAGCCCATTTTGTGGCCAGCACCTGTTTGAGAGGCTACCTGAAATTTTCTGTATCCATTAGCTATGCTCACCAGCTGTGCCTGCACTAGTAAATTTAGCAAGACCAGGGTGCAAAGTTGCAGTGGTCCACATCACAGCCATAGCATTGTCTTTATAGTTTAGGTTTTGACAACCAGCATACTCCCAGCCAACAATGGGACACAGCTCAGAGGTTAGCGTGGCCCAGGGAACATTCCCAGTAGAGAACTTTGATACAGTCAACATATTCTGGGGAGGCATGAGAGTTTAGCTGTATGGGTAAGAACTATGCCATGCCCAGATCAGCATCAGGGCCAGATCAGTTGATGGACTGCTCTAATATTTAGCATATATGATCTAGGCATGTGCTCAAAGATCTGCTTCAGATTGCTAGCATTTTTCCTTGCTTCTTGCAAACAAATTTATTTAGCTGTACAATGTCTCTCTCTGTCCCTACCTTGTCTTCTAATCAGCTCTGCTTGCAGGTTTTGCTTAGGACATACTTGTTCTGTCAGATCTTTGTAAACAATAATCTCTTTGCTTGTTCCTTCACTTAAATTACACAGACGTTATGCCCATAAATTCTTAGGGTCCCGTACCCCCTTGACACAAATCCACCGTTATCAAAACCAATGAAATTCCAAAAAATGATCTCATCAAGTCTCTTTCAGACAGAAATAAAAGGTTAATTATGCTTGTACAAAGAAAAAGGCTTTTTATCAGATATTTCCAGTCACAAGATCAAACCAAATCCTTTCCCAACCCCTTTAGAGTTATTCCTGTCCATGTCCCACTTTTTTCTAACTGTTGGGAGGAGTGATAGTAGGGGGCTGCTTCCTATGAACCCCTAGAGAATTTCTGCTGTTTTCTGCAGAATTTCTTGGCTGTGATAGACAAGTCCGGAATACTTGGTTTTCCCCTCTGCAATGTTATTATGGAAGATACCTTTCAAATTTAAACAAGTTCTGAGCACTTAACTCACCTTGTGCAAGACAGCCGTAGCAAAATCAACCTGTTTTAAAATTTTCTAGTCTCAAATTACAGGGACATTTTCATTTTAGAGGAGACTATACTCATTTTCTTTACTAAAATAATGCCGTTCTCCAGTTTAAGTTAAAAGAATCAAATTAGTCAGATTCTTCCGCTCCCTTTTAGCAACATCATAGGCAAGTTTGCTGCAAGTTTTTAGATTTTTCCCATGTATAACAAATACTGTGCACTGTTTTATATCCTTTCAAATTGACATTCTAAACCCATCAGAAGAAATTAATTTACATTTTTGAGATGGTAAGTGACTGCCAGTATCATGGGTGCTTGTCCCAGGGCTGTTCTAGAGAGCTGAATCTTCAAATTCTGGTCTAAGCTTTCTATCATCCTGCCTGTCAGGGGCTATGCTGGCCTTCCCAGACTGGACAAAGAAACTTGAAAACCTCACAAGCTTTCTAAAAATGTTTTATGAGTTTCCACTGAGGATCTCACCTCCTATCTGCACATTTGGTATACGTATCTTTTTAAACTCAAATGGTACTTTAAATTCTCTCACTTTATTGATATGATGTCAAACAGTACTAAGATATTAATAGCAAATCATATCACAGTCACTAACTCTGGGAAAGAAGCTGTGTTTATCTACACATTTCCAGGATATCTAGCAGATGTCAGTCCTGTACTTGCATCTGAGGACTCAGGCATACCACCACATTGCAGATATTAAATTATGATAGTAAGTTACTAGTGATAGTAGCAAATAGCACCAAATCAGCCTTTGAATAACAAGGTTTGGTACCTTTCTGTTTCCAGCAGTAGTTGAATGCCATTGAGAAGATTTTAGAAATTAATTTCAAGCTGATGCTTCCAAATGGAAGCAAATGTCACAGTGGAACCAAGGTATTAATGAACAGCAGTTGTGTGATTTTCTTACTGAAATAGACTTACAAACTTATTTTTCCATGTTCTCTAGCATGGTTCATATATTATTTGGTTCCCCTGTATTTCAGACTCATATTGTTTGCTGAGGTACTTATCACAGGAAGCAGAATATGAAGCAGTTTTTATTTCAGTCCATCTGGTTTACTATTAGCAGCCACAGCTAAGGGTTAAGATTCTGGACCACAGCCTGTTATTATTAATTCAAGCCTTACAGTCACCATTAAAAATAGGCAAAAGTTTTGCCATACTTACACCAGAAAGGTATGAGGTAAATGATTGTACAGGGCTATTAGCCAACAAATGCTAAAAATTCAAAAACAGATCTCTTTTAAAAACATATTTTGAAAAGAATATTGAGCTCCCTCAGGTCATAAATTCTCTGGTCTCTCCTGTGTGGTCCTCCAGCAGAAATTAATCACTTCTTATAAAAGCACCTATGAATTAAGGCAATTTTAAGCATAAAATATAGGTTTGATTACCAATTCTCGACATCTTAGTCACAGCAGTAATGTAGTTAGATTGACAGCATTGGTAATATTGTCTGGGACTAATTAAAGCCATGAATTATTTAACTGTCTAACAAATAAACATGTCACATTAGCTTTCTCTTATTATTGCATAAAACCTTTCCTCTTAAAAGTGTAAAACTGAGCAAAGTTCTTTCCTGTAGAAGTTAGTGTATGTCAATATAATTTTTCATCAGAAATCAGGAAACAAAGTACTTTACAGAATACTGAAACACGTGGGTAGCTTTTATATTGCTGAATTCTGGAGCTTTCTTCTGGAAAAAAAACACCAAACACTTGCATTGTATTTTGCAAAAGACAGCTCATCATTTCAGGTTGTCATTTCTTCAGTCACATTAGTTATTATTTGGAAATGTATGTTTTTTTAATTGAGTTAGCATTGATTTATGAATTCTTATGAGCTACAAAGGAGCTTTATAGGAATTGTAATTCCTGCTCCTTTATGTCACTAGACTACTTTCTGAATCATGCACCTTAGATAGAACTTGTCCTTAGCAAGACATTCCAGTCTGTCATGCACATGGAGTGTAGAAGTTGAGCCTTTTTCTGACAAAAATGAGGTTGGTTTTTTTTTTAAATGCTATTAAAAAAGCAACCAACCAAAAAGGATTTGGACTAGAAGCACACATCTGTTGCTTTACTGAAACAAAAGTACTTTCCTTGTGATCAAGAGGTTCTGCTGTGCTAACAGCCAAAGGCATCTGATAATTCTGCAATACGCTGCTTAGTTCTTGTATTGCTACTTTTTAAAGGTATGTTTCCACTTCAAGAAAAAAAGATCCAACAGAAAAATGGCACATCCTCTAGGACCACCTTCCCAATCTGACCTCCAAAGGGAATTTTAGTTAACAGAAAACTCCTATAGCAGGAAGAAAAGGACAAACATGTTTGGCATGAGGAGAGGGACCTTCTCTCAGGAATTAATTTATTCCTCCTCAGACTACCATGCTGTGATCTGAGTTCATTACTTTGGAAAAAAGAAGCTTGTACAAAATTGTGAGATATGACAATCTTTTTACAGGTCTGCTACATCCTAGGAAGAAGTAAAACTCTCACTTGGGAAAAGCCAACTGTAGGCAGGGGGATTTAAACAGCAATACTGGTTTTAAAAAATTGTATTTGGAAAGTAGTTTCCTTCTACACTCATTCCAAGTAGTAATACACATAATCTTACAGTCAGTTTCAAATGTTCATAGTTATTCATATTGTCCATAGTTATACATATTATTGTACTAGTTAAGGGCCAGCCTATAGGCACATTGTGGTGGGGATTTGTATTGTCTTTTATCACACTTTTCCTACCTTGTACATTTAAGAGATACAAACCATAAGTCCTTGTTCTCTTGTTTTAAACCACTACCACCACAAAAATTTCCTCTAAGCAGTCACTCTTCTCCCAGCTAACTTGTGGAGGCTACAAATAGTAGAGAGGAGGGGACCAGAGCTGCCCACTTCTACCACAAATCCTCCAGTTTCTGGAGTCTGCTGGGGATACTGCCTCTGGCTCATCTCATCCTTCTTTCCTCTCAAGATCACTGCTTAAAAGGGATGAACCCTCATGAGAGGCTTTATAAAATTAGGGTGGCACTTCTGAAAGCACAAAGGATTTGGCTCAGTTCTGCTCCCACTGAAATGAAAGCTAAAACTCTCATTGACATCAAGAAGAAACAACAGCCTCTTCGTCAGGGGCTAACACACAGCATGTTTCAAAAACCCAGATTACTGTAATTACACAGATTACTGTAAAACTAAAGATTTGAGGCATTTCTTTCAACACATTCATATTCTTCCATTCGCATATATGTCTTACAAACGGGAATACAGTCACTTATGCTAGTAACTAAAACAGTGCCTATTTGGTCAGCTCAGCAGCTGAAGAGTGGGGCAATAACAGGTAAGATCAAAGGGCTTAAATAGCCTCTGCGGTCAGAATGACAAAATGCTTACAGCCTCGAATAGGATGTAGTCATTAGACTGGGGAAATGAACGATTTTGCTGAATGGGCACAATGGTAACTGATTTGGAGTGAAACAATGGGCCTTCACCTCATTGTAAGATCAGGAAGATTTGCTAGGTACACAGGAACACTGCAGCTTCGTTTTGAAGTTAATATGGGATGAATAAAACAATGGGAGAAATGATCCAAGCAGGGCAACATTAGAGCAAGAACACTGATGGGGTCAGGGTATTTTGACCTTTAGGGTTAACCAGATCAAAGGGTTTGCTGATTAGCAAAGTTGCTTTTTTTCTTTTTTTAATTACCATAAAATTGGCATCTCCATGGTTATTCTTTTAGTTACCTTTGCAGGTAGACGTTGTCTACATGAAGCAGAAAAAATAATTCATGACAAGCTCTTTGTAATTTGAGAAGAGAAGGTGCATCCACTACAGGAAAACAAATGTGTGGAATGTGTTTTCTTAAGGATAATACTAATTCCTCCCATAACATAAATGCCTGATTAAGGGCCCACTGCAGTCAATGGAAAACTACTTAAGGGCTTCAGAGAAGTTTCTGTCACTCTTTAAAAGAAGTTACGTAGCTTATTTTATTAAGTAACTAGGCCTCTTTTGCTGTTTTTACTCCATAACATTTTAAATGTATGAGAAAGTAAATTCATGGTTTTGATTTCAAATATGGTGCTATGGAGAAAGGAGGGCTAGGAAGACACATTTTTACAAATGAACACAGTGTCCTACCATGTCAACAGATTATACTTCTATGGTCCTTTTTAATTCTGAAGTATGAGAGGTGGACACACATTGTGGTTTGCTCTATTTGCAAGACAATTAAAAGTTAGAATTAGGTACCTCAATCCATATTTAGGAAAAAAGTGTGGCCCTTAATGACATGCCAATAACCACCAAATTTTCCATGTTCCTGCCTCTTTAGAGTTGTTTTAATATCTTACATGAAGAAATTGCCCCAGTGTAAACTTCAGTTCTCCTTCTCATGCCCATGCCTAAGGAAAATTAGTGCAAACGTGGTATTTAAAAAAAATAAAATAAATCCATCACCTCTGAGTATTACATTGCCTTGTTATTTGGAAGCTGTTCCAAGTTAGAACCAGTTGTCCAGAAAAAGAGGGAGCAGATGCCATTTAGGAAAAGCCTGGGAACCCTGTAGTCCTTCCTCCACTGTATTCTTGTTTTCTGGCAACTTTATCCTGAAATCTCATATCATTTCCTAATGTTTCAGTGAATGACCTAGTACCTCACCCTCTCTACATCTCCAAGTGACCTGTTGTCCTTCAGAAAATCCTATCAGTTAAAGGTCCGAGGTTCTGGCTCCTTGGCTTTCTAATTCAAACCCAGCCCTTTGACATGGAAATCTCAAAAATGTAAACAAATTTAATATGCTTTTGTTACCATTTAGTTGATAAACTAATTTTTATGGTTTTAACACAATTGAAAAAAAAAAAAAAAAAAAGACCTGCTAAATTCAGATGAGGATTGTATCTTTATATCTCCCAGATGTTATTCAGCATAATTTTTGTGCACATTTTGTAGACAACTGCATCTGTGCTTGCCTACTGCAAGAGAGAAAAGTGTTTTCCAAGTCATATTTATAACTGAAAAGTAGAAGAGCACTGAGAAAAGGGGTGTGATTTATCAAAAATAATGCATTCAGATTACCCTTGAACTGGTAGTTAGAACCCCAACATACCTGTGCCTTTTATCTAGAAGTGATTGATATATAGAAGTAGTCTAAGTATCCAGTTCAGAAGGCGGATCCATTCTACTGACCGATTGCTTTAATTTCTATACATGCTCACATACAAGCAGTGGCTATTAATAGTCATGTGCCTGTGTGATTTTTTTAAAGACTCTTTATTAGAAATATCTTCCAAATAGATATCCTATTAGTTGGATAGCCTGGCTTATTATAAGTATATATTTCAAATTGGCATTACTCAAGTAATTTCTCTTTGAGAATTACAGGTTTACAGATCAAAATGGAAGTTTGGAGGAAGGTTATGGAATAAGGAATAAGTGAAAATGTAAGTCTTGACTCAGATATTAAATGCTTTTTAGATATGTCTTATAATTTGTTCAAGAAAATGATTTATCTGTAGTGCAGTTTCCTTAGGATGTAAGAAAAGTGAGAGAAACAAAGCTTTCTCCTGTATGTGTTAAGCATTTCCTAATTGCATTTTAAGAAGCAGATACGTATACTTTAAATATCTATCTTTATGATTTCTAAAATAATTTGTGAAAACACAAGTCATCTACAAGAAAATTTGCTTTTACAGTATGCTTTCATTGCGAGGATAGACCTAATTCAATGGATGACATCAAAATATACTCTGAACTGCAAAGTTTATATAACACATATAAGAATTACCATAGACTTTCTACATTAACCAAAAAAAAAGAAAACAGGTGTTTTTCCAAAGAAGCTAGGAGAGCAAGCACTGAGCTGTATAGCAGTGTCTCAGAAATATTAATGCATCTATCCAGAAGTAAGAAAGTTTGTGTTATTTCCGCTTTAGAGAAAGAGAACTGAGCACGGAAGTAGAAATTCTAATGCTGTAACTGTCAGAGGCCACTTTACTGTTTTAAGTGAGGTCAAGGTTTCACTTAGAGACATTGAACAGGAACTTCCATTAAATTCCATTTCAATTTCAGTAATTTAATTTCTAAGCTCTAAACCTCAACATTTTGACGCAAAACTTTCTGGGGACCTGACACTTAATTCTTTTTTTCTTTGCATTTAATCACTTTTGGTAACCATTTGCTCTAAAATAATTTCCACATGAGCTCTGTGATACTTGCTAGAGACACTGCAGTGGACCACAGCAACTCAGATGTAATGCTATGGGGGAGTGCACAGGAGGACACTCTTCCTGGACACTCCTGCTCAGGAGGACAGTGGTTAGGACATTCTTGGAGATCCTGTGATTGCTTTGAAAGATTTTGGAAAGCAGCCTTTATGGAAAATATCTGGAACTCCCTCAGACTGGCATAATTTCAGACCTCATAGACCAAGAAGACATTCAAAGCAAAACCCAGCTCCTGAAGGGATAATTTATATGGAAATTTTGCAGTGCTTGGTATTTAGGAAGCTGGATTCTATCCATTGCTAACTTATTATTTTTTTTTTTTTTAATTTGCCCAGAAGGTTTATGAAAGGCATTATAAATCCTACATATAAAAAAAAGATACTATTGTGTTCTCCCACAGTCATGCAGTCAGTTAAGTATACGGCTCCCAAAACTAACTCTGCAGTTGCACCCATCCTTGTTCTAGCCAGGATTTATAAGGTAGTCTTATACAAAAGGTACAACATGTTCAAAGAAAAGATCAAGTTAAATGTGTAACTCAGGCTCCAGCTTGGCATTTGCTGTGTTAGATCCTAAATCAGCTGCTAGAACATACCTGGTGAGCAGCTGCAGACTGCTGCTGAGTTATTGGAGACCTCCCACTTGGTTACTCTCTCTCTGCTGGATCTACCTCTACACCCTAATTGTACATGAAGTGTCATGAAAGGGGAATTCCAGTGCTGAGAGGGGAGACGTGGAGGTTTGCTTTCGGAAAGGACAATATGATTTGCTGTGCAGGCACAATAGTTTAAAGAAGCACAATGTTGTGAGCACTGATCAAATGAAAATCCCTTACACCAGGCAAATCAGAAAACTAAAGTATTGGTGGGTTTAGTGCATGTAAATATTTCAGGTTTATTTTGCCTTTTAAAATTGCATTATTTGGATGATTTATTGATTTCAGTGGATGGACATACTAACACAGTAACCAAGTGTCATCTCAGGGAATCCTTGGCATGTCATAAAAAATCCTGGTGTTTGAGACAGAAAAATCTCTTCCTTCTCCCTGCAGTCCCACATATGATTACAGTTTCTACTACTGCTAGCTTTTGGAAACCTAAAGGAATTAATGCTTGTGACAAAAAACAGTATTAGGGACAGCAATACAAATCTCAGGCTCCTGACTACTGAAAGCACCGTGGAGGAAATGATCACTCCAAGCTCTGTGCTTTACCTCGGGAGCAGCCGGTGCAGTGTAAAGGCTAAAGAAACACAGCTACGTAGTCACAAGGTGAGCCCAAGAGCAGGCAGGGAGGAAGCACCCACCCCCTGCAGTAATCAAAACTCTGGAAAAGCCTCTCCGGTGCTGCCCTTTTCATCCTTCCCCAGACCTCAGCCCCACATTCTGCCGGAGACAAACAGCCCTGCAAACCAGGCCCCTTTAAAGAGCTCATGCTAAGCAGTCAAAATCAATTAGCACTCTCAAAGTAGGATGAATGATAATGGATACGGAATTGCCTTGCTACTCAGGGGACTAGGATTCAATTCTTACCTCTCCTAGACTTCCTCTGTGACCTTGGGCAAACCTATCTGTTGCTCTTTTCCTCTAAATCATGTTTTATACATTTTTACCTCACAGAGCTTTTGCAAGGTTTTGAATCCTTTGATTGCAAAGTACTCAAATTCTATACTTCATGAAGCTATACTGGGATTTGAAAATGTAAGGCTGTGTGATTTTCTCCTCTAGATACACTGAGCTAATTGCAGTATCTTTTGGAGCTGTATTATTATTTTCTAAAATAATCTATTAAAAAAAAAGCAATAGTTAAAGATGCAGTGAAAGAAGGTGGACACGATAATTGCGTTTTCCTCAATAATCTCTGATAAGGGACAGGAAGAGAGTGAATAGATTTTTTCTTTTTATTTAATTGAGACAGGTGAGCAGCCCAGACAACTAATCCTTTTTAATTTCAGAATCAGGAACTGATTCATAGGTGTTGATGAAATCTCCAGGGTGCAAACAGCAAGGACATAACTGAACCACTCACCTAGGATAGTGAACTGTTTCAAAGGCAAAAATGATAGTCATACTTGAAAATCCATGCAAGACGAGCAGCTTTGAAAATTGTCCTCTACATGCAATGTTTGTAAAGGTACCTACTATAGTGGTAGCTAAATCTTGACACCTGCCATAAGTATTCTGTACAAGGTAGCATCTCTCTGGATTTTGTGGTTAGTCCTGGATGTTTTCTGGAGGAAGAAAAAAAAAAAAAAAAAGCATGTTTCATAAATTTGTGAAACTGCTACAGCAATGTTTTCAAATTTAAAGTGTCTAAATGTATTAGAAGCCTCTACACATGTATGTATGCACACATATGTACACTTTCAGATCCATACAAACAAAAAGGAAATGCACTAAAATCAGGGTTTGTGTCTTCACGCTTAGTTGAAGGGAAATTTCTTGCTGCTTAACCTTTGGGTTTGTTTTATTTTAAGACAGTTACACTTTTCTTTATACTTTAAAAATTAGGGTGCTTTTTCTTACCCCTATCCTTGTTTCATGCAGATGATGAACCCTTTGAAATGTGCTTGCTCTTGTTGCCCACTAGAAGGAGAGGGGTGAATGCCACATATCTAATTGTGTGTCTCCACAGAAACTTTCCTCTAATTCCTGGTTGCTAACCCACATTCTTTAAGTCCTCTGGCCTCTTTCCCAACACTCCTCCTCTGTCTCACAAAGAAAAGAATTTGCTTTTTTTCCCCCCTATCCAAGGTCTTTTCTCATTTCAAAGCAAGCTACTTGAATGACTATTCAGTGTGTGCAGAATGAGGTCTCTCCACAACACTATGCTATAGTAAAAGCCGTGTGTGCTTATAAAGGCTGCTTGAAGGCAGCCCTACCCCACAGTGGCCCAGGCGGCATACACAGCACCCTGACCTAGCCATCTGTATGCAAATCTCCACAGACTAAGTAAACTTTCATAAAAATGTTCTGGCCCCTCTTTCTGTGTGTTTAGCAATTATTAGTGCACATTGGTCCTTTGTGTTATATTATTATGCTTTGTGTGCAGAGGAGACTCCCTGGCACCTGCGCTTGTAGGTGGCAGATGGCAGTTCTTGGCAGCAATACGGAAGTTTTCCTGAATGCAGCTAAGCCACAAACTGGCATCTTTTATTTCTTTATGCGTGTACTGAGGAGAAAGGATTAGTGGTAGATTACCAGTAGCCTATCAAGGTATTTAACAGGAAAAAAAAAAAAAAAGGGTGGGGGTGAAATCTAGTGAATGTTTTGAAAAAGAAATGGGGAGAAAACGAAGAGACTGTACAGAAATAACTTGCATTAAAAATTAGCAGCAGATAGCTATGTACTAATTTAGTCTCTTACACAGAGAGGTTTGCAATTTTACCTTTCTCACAAGGGTGAAAAGTGGATGCCTTGCTGCTAAATTCATGTTTCTGGAATATTCACTACGTTTTGCTCCTGTGTGTTTATGTGAAGTTAAAGATAACTGCTACATTATTGATAAAGCGTCTGTGATCATAAAGGATCACAAGGTGTCCAACAATCAGATAACACACAGAGCAATCAAAATGCAGCTGGCTCTGGGGTATGGAAGAGCCATTAAATCAGCCACTGCGGCTCAGGGTGCTGCACGGCATGGGTGGAAGAGAGAAATGTTGGCCAATAACATCTACTTGTGAATGTTTAAGGGCAGCAGTAGTTTCTGCCTGAAATTAGACACTAAGGAACCAAGAAATCAATGAAGTACATCTAAAACTTCTAGATGCTAAAAAAGGGCATACATTATCGATGAGTATGAACTAGGAATGGTGGGCCCAGTAAAACAGAAGACAGAATGATTCCTACAGAAAGAAATAGCTGGAAGGATGAGGATCTGGGAAGTTGTTCTTGGTCTCCTCCTAACTCTGTCAGATCCTGAGGTAGAAGGCCAGCTGTGATTTCTAAGAATGGGTGTTTCTGTGGCTTCTATCATCCTCCTCAGTAACCACTTCTCCAGGACTACAAACAGCATCTTAAAAGAGCCTTTTTCTGTATGTTTCATTTTTATGGCATGTTTCTGTGGCACATGATTTCTGCCTTTTACATCATTTTTAATAAATGCTATCAATCTCTTTGACTATGTCCAGTGTTCAGACTTCTCAGAAGATCACACAGAAGCAAAATACTCCAGGGAGAAATAGTCTGCTATGGATAGAGTGGTTCTCACCCCATTAGGTGGGCAAAAGAGAGAGTGTTTGAACCACAGACCTCAGGAAAAATACTGTCTCGTTCCAAGGTAAGCCAGGGAGACTGTACCACGGCAGTGCAACCTTAGGTGGCCTTTTTAGAGCAAAGATATAGGAAAAATACATGGAAAGGGAGCAAGGTACATAAAATAGAAAAAAGGATGGGGAGAAAAAAGAAAGGTCACAAAAGGGGGAAGGGGAAATAAAAATAAAAGATCAAGATATTAAGTGACAAAAATAGTAAAACAAATAAAAGAAAACACGTATACATTGAGAAAACCCTGCACCACACAAAACAAAGCAAGCAAACAAACAAAAATCACCAAACCCCAAGATGGAAAAAAACATACAGGGACAAGAGAAAGAATTAAGGGAAAACAGATACAGAGTGAAACATAGACTGATGATATTGTACCCAGACATAGAAAAGAATAATGGGACTCACCCCAAAAAAGAGTAGGAACAATTGTTATTAGAATAGTATAACCACAGACACTGTCTACCCTTGTAAAAGCCTCGAGATAGTAACTCTTAAATGGTCTGACCTTTGGAAGGGACAAGGAAGTCCAATACCTATCAGTATTAGCCAATGCAGAGCACACTCCTGTATGTTACGTGATAAAACCCCATCACTGTGCAGATGTCTTCAAACCTCCTATTCAGGAACACACTTAACCTTGTTCCATATGTATTTTAATTGTGACTTGATGTGATTAATATTGTTGCTGTATATTTCATATTACCTTTCTGAAGACATGTAGTGCAGCAAATGCAGGGATGGAGTCACTATAAAGGCACAGCACCCATCTTTTTTTTTCTGTTACGTCTATCCCTCCACAAAGCACAGGGCTCTAACAGTACAGTTTAAACCTGTCTATTTATCTTTCAAAATATCTGTCTGGCTATGGGAAGTGAGATGGTCTTGAAAACACTGAGGCAATATTCCAGCTATGTTAATTATAGTAAAGGTGGAGAAGTGAGGAAAAAGATGAAGGTATTTTGCAATTAGACTAAAAGGAGAGAGATTCATAGATTCATCCTCCCGGATACAGTGAGATATATTGTACAATAACTTAACAATTACTTTGATTTCCCATGTACAGGCAATAAAATGTTTTCTAGAAGCTAAATTAAAGCATGTATTTTAGAATGCAGAATTTCTTTTAAGGACATCAGGCAGTAGTGTAAAGCCTATAAAAGGAAGCTATCCATCTTGAAGAAAGAAAGTTTAGATTTTATTGCAGACCAGTTCATTCTTAAAGGCACAGAATCCCCTCCAGGGCAGACAGGACAGTAACTGCTGACACTGGCTTTTTTACTCAGAGAACTGCTTATCATTATTTTTGGAATAAAAGTTATTTTGGTTGTATTTTAGAACTAGTAAACAGAAGACTTGGTAAGTACACATATATATGTGTGTGTACACACACATATGTTTTTAAAAAGGCCTTTTGGTGTAGCATTTAAAAGGAATTTAGTTGAAGAACTTTACAAATGTCAGCCCTAAGGCACTAGTAGAAATTGAAGAGCTTGTGACCCCAGCTAGACCGAGCTACTATGAATGTAACATACTGTAAAGCAGGTGTCCATACTCAGAAGTGCCTCAGGTGCATCATTCTTTCTCAAACATATGGCAGAGACATTGAGCTTACACCACCTAAAAACTTTCTCAGTTTAGTATTAATTCTCCCTCCCAACAACAATTGTCTTATGCAGCTGTCAAAAATTACAGCAGGACTGAAAATCAAAGAGTTTTATTTCTATTTCCACTTTATTCCTTTTCAGTGGTAAGAGGGTAAAGATTTTACAGAACACAGAACTGTATTCACTAAGCACCAGTGCTAACCATTGTTATCTAAGTGCGATGCTTTAAAAGTCAATAAAAAAGCAGGCAGATGGTCTCCTTTGGAAGATTTGAGATATAAGGAAGTTCTTTACTGTGAGGGTGGTGAGGCACTGGAATGGTTTGCCCAAAGTAGTGGTAAATGCTCCATCCCTGGCAGGGTTCAAAGCCAGGTTGGACAGAACCTTGAGTGATGTGGTCTAGTGTGAGCTGTCCCTGCCCATGGCATGGGTTGGAACCAGATGATTTGAAGGTTCCTTCCAAACCTAACCATTCTCTGATTCTATGATTCCAAGCTGCTGGTAATACGGAAACCTGCAGAATGTTGGACTGAGTTTTAAACCAGTAAAAAACCCTAATTTCAGGTAAAAAATATTGTTACACCCAGATTATTAAATCACTTGAAATATACCACTATAAATGAAAGTACCTTTTTTTAACTGGAAATACATAAATTTACATAAACTGTCCTATATAAACTTCTCATCTTTTTCAATGATTGCATTTTTATTGTCCTCCTCTGCACCAGGAGAAATAAAAACCCAAACTCCTTGGTCCTGATTATTATAATATTGGTACTCTGGAGCCAAGGAAACTTTTTCTTATCTCATGCATACCGAGATCATACAAAAAGGGAGAGGGCCAGCTGGTGTGGTCTGGTCAAGTCTATGCTATTAAACTTTCTTAGTTTCCAAAACAAGATGGCCACATCCAAACTACCTATTGGGAGTGGTCCTTGGCCTGTTTGAACTCCTGAAATTTGCCTGGGAATTGTCTGGGACACTGTTAATTGGCCTTGATCAAAGTTGTGCCAGGGAATGTTTTTCAGCAGAATAAATCACTGAGTTTCAGTAATGGCTCTGGCTCCTGTTAGCTCACTAGTATAGACATAACCAACAAGAATGGAATAAAGATTGATCTTACCATGCACTTACTTCTTTTCTTTTCATGTCATAAGGAAATCAAAAAAACAATCAAAACCCAATATTTTATGTATTAGATATAAGTGCTCAATAGAATGATGTGAATACAACCTTTTTAGATAACAGTATAGTCATATATATATATACGTATCCACACACATATACATAGCAATTTGTGGATACAGCTATATTAATTTATGTATATATATTTGCAACAAAAATTTTGGAATTTAATTTCACACTTGGAAGCTAATCTCAATCCATTGGAGGACAGAAAAGATATAATATTGGGGCAGAGTATCTTTATATCTTTAACTCTTTATCTCATATTGGCCATTGCTGAAGATAGGATCCTGAACTTCATGAACTTTAGATCTTATCCTATGCAACAATACTGGTGTTTAGAAAGTCTGTCCAGGTTCTAGAAAATTTATTTTTTCAAAGAATACATAGATACATGGAATACCAAGTTGGAAGCGACCTCAACGATCATCTGGTTCAACCTGGAACAGACCATTTGTCCAAACTGTAATGTGACAGTTTCTCTAGGAGGTGGCTGTGGGAAACTGTATTGAAAGCTTCAGAGAAATCCAGGCAGACAATGCCCACTGCCCACCCTACATCAACTGAGAAGCTTACTTTATCGTGGAAGGCAATTGGGTTTGTCAAGCATGATTTGACCCTGGTGAATCCATGCTGCCTTTTCCCAATCACATGCTTCATTGTACTTGTGATAGCCCCCAGGATTCACTTCATAACTTTCCCAGGGACTGAACTAAGACTGATGGGCCTATAATTTCCTGGATCCTCTTTGAGCCCTTCTTGTAGATGGGGGTGACATTTGCCTTCTTCCAGTCTTCTGCCCCACTCTCTCTGACTTCTCAATTATTACACAGAGCAGCTTCACAACGACATCAAAGGCCAGCTCTCTTAATGCCCTCGAGTGGATATTGTCAGGGCCCATCTGTTTGTAGGGTTTAAGCTCCTGTAATAGCTCATATACCAACTCTTCCTTCACTGACAGTGGATCTGCGTCTGCATCAACCTGGATTTTTATTCCTATGGCCTGGGGCTAACCTCCTAAAGACAGAGGTGAAGAAAGTGCTGAGAACTCTTCCTTTTCGGCATTGTAGTGACTAATTGCCTTCTGCTTAACAGCAGGCCAATATTTTCCTTCTGTTTCTGCTTGTTGTTTACATACCTGAAATACCCTTTCTTGTACTTTTTGACAGCTCTGGCCAGTTTCAATTCAAAGCATACTCACAAAACCCCATAATGTGAGCATATTCCTTTTTATAGTTTAATTTTCCATTTCGTTCCACCATCTTAGTTATCTCTTATGGTCAACAACCAAAAAAATTGAGTCAGTATGATAACGCAAATGAAGTCTTTACCCTTAGGTTTGACTGCAAATTTTTATTCCTAAATCATATGTAGTTCATAAGAGTTGAAGATGTGATCATCAATGAAGATTTAACTTGTTCTGTAACCTGTGAGATGTACATGTGTACAATGCTATTCAATAGACTTCGGTTAAATCAGACTTTCCCAGCAAATTATTTAAAGTGCTCCAGACATGATATCTAATGTAGCTCTTCTTTTAAATCAAGCAAGGCATCCTCATGAATTAATATAGCAGTAGCCCCACCCAAATACCATTAAAACCACTGGAATTTTTCTACTGACTTTGTGAGGTTTGGTTCAGGCTCTATCTAATCTCATCCAATTATTGTCTCTTGAGAAAACATATGCGTGCTTCAAAAGGCTCACACACTTTGCAAAAAGGATGGGAGTGGGATGAAAAAATGCAGGAAAAAATAATGGGAACACTTATCTGCGTAAGTAACCTTTGAAACTGATCATCATAGGATAAAAGCCAGCATCTCACAAAAAATGAAACCTATCCAAATCTTGACTGAATAATTTTTTAGCCAGGCTACCAAGATACTTCATTCTATCAAAAAATATTCAGCACTGTCAAATCTTACTGAACACAAGAATTCAGAAAGCACTCATTACCGTGCAGAACTGAAGGAAAACACCATCTCAAAAACATTCTTATAGAATCATAAATAATTTAGGTTGGAAAGGGCCTTTAAGATCATCAACTCCAACCATTAACCCAGCACTGCAAAGTCCACCACTAAACCATGTCCCTAAATGCCACATCTACGTGTCTTTTAAATACCTCCAGGGATGGTGACACAACTACTTCCCTGGGCTGCCTGTTCCAGTGCATTGACAACACTTTTGGTGTAGAAATTTTTCCCTAATATCCAATCTAAATCTCACCTGGCACAGCTTGAGGCCATTTCCTCTTGTCCTATCACTTGTTACTTGGGAGAAGAGACCAACAGCCACCTCACTATAACCTCCTTTCAGATAGTTTAGGGAGCCGCCTTTTCTCCAGACTAAACAACCCCAGTTCTCTCAGCCATTCCTCATAAGGCTTGTGCTCTAGACCATTCACCAATTTCATTGCCCTTCTTTGAACAAACTCCAGCACCTCAACGCCTTGTTGCGAGGGGTCTGAAACTGGACACACTATTTGAGGTGTGGCCTCACCAGTGCCAAGTACAGGGGGACAATCATATCCCTAGTCGTGCTAGCCAGAAAAAGACTATTTTCATTTTCACACACTTGTTTGAAACCGGTGGATTTGTCTCATCTTACTGCAACCACTGAGAAGCTAGACATTGTTCACCTTGGAACTCCCTTTTGTCAAAGGAGAGATAAGCATTTCAGAAGAGTTTTCTCACAGCTTTTGTAGACACGTACCTCGGTACAAGATGAACTGCCTTCTGGGAGCACCCATCTCTCACCATTGGCTGCTGGGAGACCCTAGAAGTTTTGCTTGGAATATACTTATAACTGAAGTTAATTGAGATGGACACAGCCTGAGAATATTGGTATTTTTCTGCATGTTATGTAAATTACTGCCCACTTTACTATATAGATGTGATCATTTGTGCTCCTGCTATACAGGGTTGATAGTACTGTCCATTTCCACCCCACTACCATTCGTGATTTTCACATGGGACCTGATCCACCTCTGTAAAATCAATGAGAGCTGAATCAAGTATTGCATCAAAAACAGAACTTCAGAAACTTTCAAGAAATCCTGTCCTGGGAATCTCCCTCTCTGCTAGGGGATTTCCACTGAATAAATAAATTATTTAAAACAACAACAACAACAAAAAAGTACACACAAACACAAAAAAGAACCCACAAAAAAACCAAAAACAAAAACAAAAACACAAAACTCACAACCATAAACATCAACTTCCTACAGAATAAGTGAAAACATAATGCTCCAGGATTGCATATTCAAGAAGAAAATTTTAGCAACTAAAAGCAGTGAATGATAAGGAGATTTCTGGGGAAAAGGTCACAAAGGAGAATGAAATGAGGAACGTAATAGACATTTATCTTTAGAGAAAAAGCTGAATTTTCACTTTACCTCCTTTGAGGTGAAAATGAACAAACCTTGTGCTCCTAAATACTCATAGTGAGCAACACACTTAAAACCTCCAAGATTACAAGTGAAACCATGGCCCTAACAGACTGAAAACTTGTAATGAAACTTGATAGACTAATTAAAATGAAAATAGCTTCAATTTTTACAGAAATCATACTCCATTATATCTATAAACTTGAGACATATAATATACAAGAGATTTTTTAATGTTGCTTGGCATTCATTCATTGGGAGGAATTAACTCCACTGGCCTTGAGATAGATTGAGAGCAACAGAAGGATGGTAAAAAAGGCAAGGCTCATATTCACTGGAGGTTCGTGGCATTTAAGTGTTTTAAACAATCATGTTCTAAGGTTGATTTTGCAGGCTGTCTTAGTCACTATCTCCAGTCAAGGCTCTTGTGTAAATGGGGTTTGTTCTACCCCGACAGTGTGCCTATTGTAACTTGGGGCCACCTGTTAGACAGCATGAAGTGTTGCCTAAAAAAATACACAATAAGCAGATTGTTTGTTACAGTTGTGCACAGACAACTGTATTAGTGTTCTTCACACCATATGTCTATATAAACAGAGCTGCAGTGAGCTATTCACCAGAGACTCAAACACTGATGAAGAAGCTTCTCTCAAAAGACCCAGGGCTTACAGGCATTGGTTCACCTGTTAGGCTTACATCAGGATTTCAAATGATTGGCTTCAAAGGAGAAATATTCCTTCAGAAGTTTCTGCAGGAAGTTTTATGCTAGAAGAAGAGAAAAAGACTCACACAAACAAAATGACCCACCCCAACCAAACATAAACTCCACATTTGATGGTTTTACTAGTTCTGTGCAAAGGGAAGGGGAAGAAAATTGGCTTCACAGAAGCAGTTTGACTACCTTCTGAAGTAAAAATAATATTATATAATTTTGTAATTCATATGATAATTGCTGTTGGTTTTGCTATTACCAAATACACCTTCACCTATGTGTCAAGACTAAATCTGAATTCTCATAAGATAAATTTATGAGCTCAGTCTTACCCAGGGTTCTTGCAGTCTTGGTGAAACTACCATGGGCAGCCTCTTTCATTCATTTCCCTCTTTCACAGGGAGAGATTCTGAGAGAGGGCAAGGAAAGAAAATGTCTCTTTTGTACAAGGAAAAATATTACAGTAAAATAAGCAATAGACACAACTGATAGCTATGGTGTAAGAAAGAATGGAATGGTATGGCATGGCATGGCATGGCATATCATAGCATAACATGTTATAGCATAGCATAGCAAAGCAAAAAAGGATAGAAAAGGATAGAAAAGGGTAGAATAGAAATTACGTGAGATTTTTGACAAGTTCCATGCAAGGACAAGCAATCCATGCAAGGATAAGCAATTCTGTAAGCCCAGATCTCAGTAGTTACTGTGTGATGTAATCCTAAAGGGCATATCAAGGCCTAACAAGCTCTGTTACAGAACTGCCTGACAACAGTGGAGTGCATGTGAAGAGGCATGTACTAATGTCTATTACTCCTCTGGTAGCAGAGAAGAGGAATGGAGCAAGAATCTCTTTGGCTGCCATCCTTCTGCATCAGCTTGCCTCCTGGAGCTGGTGCAGATGTGGGACATAAACTTTTGCAGCAGCAAAGCTCATTGCAGCAAAGTCCTGCTGGAACAAGGACACAGAACCAGAATGTGAAACGGGGGTCACCATCTGGTGCCTGCTTTGCTCCTACAGCAGCCTTTGTCTATGCTATGCTCTCCAAGGCTATATTATTACACGACTCTCCAGCCCCTATAAAGACAGGTTTTTACAGAGGCTAGAAGTGCTCTTCCCACACCACTAAAACTGATCCCCAACATGCAAAACACTTATCAGAGAAATAAAAAAAGGGGAAAGAATTCTGAGGGGGTTTTTATTCTCCAGCATAGAACAAAAGAACCACAGCAATTTTTTTTCTAATGACTATTACAAAATTTCACTTTAGAGCTGGACTCGTCTAAGCAGCACAGATCAACTGTTCTAGCTCCAGATACATATTGGGATTATTTTAAGTCTGTTTTTTGTGTATGAAGTGTTTACTCTGATACTGTTAAAGAGTAGCTGTGCAGATTTTGGCTCCATTCAAACCAAAAACATTATGAACCCATATTCTGTCTTTTGTTGTTGTTGTTGTGGGGTTTTTTGTTGTTGTTTTTTGTTTTGCTTTTGTTTTCAGAAAGGAGTGTTTGCTCTTAGGAGCAGCATTAAAAAGAAGATTCTTTTTAACGGTTCTGATTCAAGATTAGTCATAGAATCGTAGAATCATAGAATGTTTTGGGTTGGAAAGGACCTTAAGATTATCTAGCTCTAATCCCTCTGCTATGGGCAGGGACATCTCACACTAGACCATGTTAACCCACAATTTTTTTCATAAATTACCATGAAAGCTTTTTCACTGTGCTGGGTTCTTTCTATTAACACAAGGAATACAGTGCCTTCCAGTTTTACACATGATATTGGTCTCTGTTTGGAATAATATTTTATTTCATAATATAAGCATCATTTAAAAAAAAAAAAAAAGTCAAGCTATTGCGCTTTCTGAGCACCATCCTGTGTAATATTATGCATTTATTTTTACTTCATTGTAGAAACACTGTTGAAGTGTAGAAACATGTTAAAGTCTGAAGCTGCACACATTTCATACCCTTCTTTCCCAACTTAAATATCCAAATCAGTTCATGGTCAAGTCCAGTTTGGAAAGAGTTTTCCTATCTATGCACATGGTGACACTTTGGATGAGTGCTGAAATTAGTTCATAATGGTAATACCTTGACACTCTTAGCTGTGACATTATCGTTTATTCAACAGTCTACAGCATGGAAAGCTATAACATGAAGGATATTGCTGCATAATAAAAGGAGGAAGCATGATTCTCTCTCATGTACAGTTCTGGCCTATCTACTAGGGTTAAGAGGAGCAATGAAGATACCATGACATGATTTCTACTTCACTGCTAGCAACTAGAGAGTTATTGCTCTAAGTTTTATATCAGGGAATGCTGCTTTGAAACAAAGGAGCTCAGACTCCTAGCTAGGAAAATGGCAGAGGAGGGGAGTGAAGACAGGTAACAGACTAGAGAAGGATTTCTTTTTTCATTACTTTCCCAAGATCCACTCCAAACATGCCAACTGATGTCCACTGAGCAGCTTATGGTTCATATTCTCCTTAACAAGATACACCAAAACCCTGAAATAAATGGAGATGAGGACCACCATGGCTATGAAAGCGTGCACCGTAATCCCACATACTGCACCTTTGCTGAGCAGCCCTCCCTAGAGAGACAAGAAGTGGACAGGAGAAGTTTTATTAACCCTGTTTTACAGACCAGTCTAGAAAACTGTGACCATGTCTGCACCAAATCACAGCCAGTCCCAGAAACAGCAGTAAACATGGGCAGGAGGAAGGGATGCAAAATGGTGGGTTTGTTCCAAAACTAAACTGAAGGAGCTTATGCAAACATGGAATGCAGATGGATGGCAAATTTGGTCTCAAACCACACTACAGGATTGACACTTGCACACAGTCATTCAGCTAGTTCATAGGAGAAATCAAAGTGAATCCAAATCTCTAGTCAAGAGACCAGTCTTAGAATAAAATCCTAAGTAAAAAAAGGGCAAAATGAGTTTCTGTACAGTGGCTAGACTTTTGAATGGTTCATCTTCATGGCAGAATAAACAAAAGAGAATTCCCTTCCCTTCCAAATTCTGTCTTGGGTTTTATGTAATATCTATTTTTGTTATCAAAACTCATTTTTTATATACTTGCGTTTGCTTTATTTTACTATTTTAAAAATACAATTACATTTAGCATAGAAACTTTGAAAACGAAAAATTTTAGACATTGGAACGGGATGATCTTAGGGTCCTTTCCAACCCTAGCTATTATATGATTCTATGATTTATTAACAATGTTGAAGTGAATGCTTGGTTGTTTTCAATATTTTGGTTTTGGTTGATGAGAAGAGGAAACAGAAAGTTTACACAGTTTAGTCTAACAATGAGATTAACTTTTTTTACTCCAAAACCACATGTCTTGATGATTTTAAGAGATGCTACACATGGGATTCCTCTTTCATTTCAAATCTTTGCTAATACAATGAAACCATAGATTTCAGCTGCTGAAGAAACTGAATTTCCCAACAGCAATTTTAAAATTTTACCCTGCAATTAAAGGTTTCTTTGAAAACAAAGCAGCAATGTCAAAGTGTACACTGGAATTATAAAACCTGTTCTTATTCAATGCTAAATATGACTGCAGACATTAATTCTATCTGTAAATCTTTACGGCCAGTGGGGACAGGGAATAAATAAGAAAATCAAGGAACAGTGCCAAGGGGTCTGGCAAAGGCAGTTAGCACACCTCCTATGGCACTGTGGTAGCTGAAATGTCAAGAGCATGCATCATAAATGGGGAAACCAACATGCTAGAATTAGAGGCAATATGTGTTAGCAGCAGCCAACCCGGCTTTGTATTTGGCTAATGAATACATACACAGGTTTCAGGCCTGCTGGTGACATTCACACAAGATGATGAGTAGGAAAATAGGAATTGTTTTTACTGAAAACAAAGATTTTTATTGAAAATCAATGTTCCATTAAAAAGAAAAAAAAAAGAAAAAAAACACAAAAAGTCAAAATATGCAAACTTTTCTCATGTATTAATTTTGCTTAAATCTTTTAATTTAAACATTTAGAGGGTTTGACTAACAAGAAAAAAATTACTTTCTAGAAAGGCAATTTTTTTTTTTTTCTGATTTGGCAGAGGTTTTCTGGTATTTGTCTTTACCTAACTGAAATTTTATCAGTTTCTTTATTTCCTTCTACATTACAGGTTCATATCAATCTTTTCAAGTTTTTAAATGACACAGGTCTTCTGTTAGTTAGGTTGTAAATGCCCTGAATCAAAGACTGTGTCAATGAGAGCTTGACAAAATTCCTGGCATGAACAATATATTGAGAGCTTCCTGGATGCTTCTTTAATATATACATCCATCATTATTTGTTCACCACCTTCTGGGATCAGAATTTATTAATCAAAAGTACAAAAACCAAGCAAACCAAAACAAGAAAATATCAGACTAAGGCTGCATTTCCTTAAAACTGCCTATTCGTCTTCTGGGTCATTAAGAATTAGTTTCTTAGAGGTACTTCAGAGGTTTCTGGAAGATACTGGAGCATTGCTGGTAATCTGTGTCTAACATCTGCCCCACATTCAACAACAGTCAATTCAATATGTTGCAGTAACTGGAATATTAGAAGACTGTGTACTCTTTGGGGCATTAAATTGGTTCCTTTGTTTTATTTTTGCTTCATTTTTTACCTGCCGATGGCCTAACATACACTGGAGCTCTAAAAATGATGCTCTGAATGATTGTAACAATGCAACTAAATACTTTGCTGCAATCCAAGTTTAGAGATATAGTCCTATAAACACTACCTTGTGCTGAATAGTGTACTGACTCACCAGCAGTCAGGTGAGGTATTTCTGTACGGTGAGAGCTTGTTGTAGTTAAGCAATTATTTTAATCGACCATTTGTATCATAAATAGCTTGCCCAGCAGGAGCAGGGGATTGTCCCCCTGTACTCAGCACTGGTGAGGCTGCAGCTTAAATTCTGTGTTCAGTTCTGGGCCTCTCACTGCAAGAAAGACATTGAGGTGCTGGAGCATGATCAGAGAAGGGCAACGAAGCTGGTGAAGGGTCTGGAGAATGCCTTATGAGGAACAGCTGAGAGAACTGGGGTTGTTTAGTCTACAGAAGGCTCAGCTGGGACATTATCTCTTTCTACAACTACCTGAAAGGAGATTGTAGTGAGGTGGGGGTCGGTCTCTTCTCTTAACAAGCAATAGGACAAGAGGAAATGGCCTCAAGCTGTGCCAGGGGAGTTTAGACTGGATAACAGGAAACATTTCTTCGCTGAAATGATTGTCAAGCATTGGAACAGGCTGCCCAGGGAAGTGGTGGAGTGACCAACCCTGCAGGAATTTAAAAGACATGTAGATGTGGTGCCTGGGGGCATGTTTAGTGGTGGACTTGGCAGTGCTGGGTTAATGGTTCAAGTCAATGACCTTAAAGGTCCTTTCCAACCTAAAGCTTCTATGATTCTATGACTCTATGCAATGTAGGAGAAATCACAAAAAATTAACCTTCTGCTAAAACTGAAGTAATTTATCTCTAAAGGATTTAGGACCCCACCTGCCAAATGTACACACACTGCTTATTGTATTGCAATAAAATAATTTTTAGAGGGATCTTGAAACTTTGGGTAGTGACAGCAAATTTTTTTCTACATTTGGTCAAAGTGTGAATCATCTTGTCTAATGATCTGCCTGGCGACTGGAGAGTAGTGTATGTACCATCAGACTAAGGTGATAAACAAGTGACTCTACATTCAAAATAGCATTTGAATTCACGTTCACATCTAAAACAACACGTTTCCCCCCAGTAGAAAAGAGAGGAAGTAGGGTAGGGATACAGGACAGGCAGTAGAAATTAATCCATGTTTTCAGTTTTCCAACCATCTCCTATTATTCTTGTCACGTGTCAAAAGTGTTTAATAACTTGCTACTAGAATTCCTAAAACTTTCAAAATATGTTATTACAACTTTTTGATTCTTTCTTGGAATGTTTCTTGGTATAATTTATTACAGTTACAAAAATGACTATAATTCTCTGTCAGTTTAGGGACAGAGGGATGGGATGAATCGTGAATTTTTCATGAGACATTTTAGTGGAAACTGAAACCAAATAATATCTGTATTTAACTCTATGATTTCTTATATTTTTGACCTGTTTGCAACAACTATTTCTGAAAAGTAGTCTTTCTAGGGACAAGCGCCATGATATGCTACTGATAACTAGGTGATACTGCTATTTTCCATGTTTTGTATAATATACCCATTTTACACTAGAAGGCCTTATATTCCTGCACCTGGCCATTCACATTGCGAAGGAATATATGGAATAAGGAATATATTGATCCTAAAGTAGTTGGGTATATTTAAGGATTCCTTTGAGCAACCTGGTCTGGTGGGAGGTGTCCCTGTCCATGGCAGGGGAGTTGGAACTAGGTGATCATAAGGTCCTTCCCAGTCCAAACAATTCTTTGATTCAACGATTCTAAGGCATTTTTACTGGCTGACATTTTGCTCACTTTAAACCACCTCTCACTATTGCTGGATGGTGCTCATCTACATTTTAAGAAGCAAGAGCCAGCTCCTGAGACAGTGTAAGCATCATTGCTCCATGGGATTATACGAATTTACACCAGCTCAGGATCTGATCCATATTTTCTATCTATCTCTGTGCCCTGATTTAGGCTAAGTTACACCCTATAAATCTATTCTCAGTTGTTATTTTCTGCCTTTCAAACTTCCAATAGGAGAGCTTGTATTCAGGTTTCACAGCCAGGCAACAAAAGGCTTCCCCTGGCTACTATGCTACTCTTCTAAAAACTAAAGCGCAGGGGCTGTGGGGGCAGAGCATTTAAATAGCAACATTCGTTACCGCGGCTGAAGGAAAAAAGGTCAGGTCCAGCTGTAATCTCCTGCTGTAAATTTGCTAGAGAAACAACATGCCAGTAAAAGTACACATTGAACAGTATGGTTGGCACTGGGACACGCCAGCCCTGCTGGTGATAAGGATACATGGAACCCGACACCGGGGAAGCCCTTGCGCAGGGGGGACCCCTCCGCACACTCGCCAGGTCACCCACAGCAGGGCCTGGCCACGCTGCACACACTCACACACACACACACACACACACACACTCACACACACACACTCACACTACACGGGTGTGTGTCTGTGCGCACACACACGTGTCGCCCTGCGCGGACGGTGCGCGGGACGGGCACACTTCCTCTCCGGTGGGGACGGATCCCCGGCGGAATGGTGGGCGATGGCTGACAGCATTTTCGGCACGTCGCAGGCCGGTTGGCCGGGTGCCTGGCAACCTCCTTGGGCTGACACACTTTGGGCAGAGCGGGAGCCATGTGGCCGATGTTAGTAAACATCATCCCGCACAGCCTGGGTGAGCGGCTGGCGGCGCGCAGGGCCCAGCGGACCCGGCCAGGGCC
>NW_009931589.1:0-1578 GCF_000696875.1 Nestor notabilis | reverse complement strand
CCCCCAGACCCAAAATCAACCCGAAACAGCGACAGACCCCCCGAAACGCACCGAAACAGCCCCAAAATGGGCAGAAACAGCCCGAAATGCACCGAAAAGACCCCCAAAATGGGCAGAAATGCCCCAAACGCGTAGAAATAATCACCCCCAAATGGGCAGAAATACCCCAAAATGGAAGGAAGAGCCCCCAAAATGCAGAGAAATAGCCCAAAATGCAGAGAAATACCCAAAACGCACATAGAGACCCGCAAAATGCAGAGAAATAGCCCAAAATGCAGAGAAATGCCCCGAAGTGCACAGAAATCACCCGAAACGCATAGAAACATGGCCAAAATGCACCAAAATAGCCCAAAATGCACCAAAATACCCCAAAATGCACAGAAATACCCCCAAAATGCACAGAAATACCCCAAAATGCAGAGAAATGTCCCAAAATCCACAGAAATACCCCAAAATGCAGAGAAATACCCTCAAAATGCATATAAACAGCCCAAAATGCACAGAAATACCCCAAAATGCAGAGAAATGTCCCAAAATCCACAGAAATACCCCAAAATGCATATAAAAACCCCAAAATGCGCAGAAATACCCCAAAAATGCATCTAAATACCCCCAAAATGCACAGGAATACCCCCAAAATGCACAGAAATAGCCCAAAATGCTCAGAAATA
Source organism: Nestor notabilis (assembly GCF_000696875.1). Taxonomy (NCBI): domain Eukaryota; kingdom Metazoa; phylum Chordata; class Aves; order Psittaciformes; family Psittacidae; genus Nestor; species Nestor notabilis. The sequence goes on along the minus strand of NW_009931589.1, from coordinate 907 downwards.
CCCCCAAATGCATCTAAATACCCCCAAAGGCTCGGAAATAGCCCCAAATAGACAGAAATGGCTCGAAAATGCACAGAAGCACCCCAAAACGCATAGAAATACCCCAAAATGGCTGCGAACACACGCTCCAATGGGTGGCCTCCAAACGAGAAGAACCAGCCCAAAATGAGCAGGTAGAAACACCCCAAGTAGGACAGGAAGAGACACCCCAAAATGAGCAGAAACGCCCCAAAAAGCCCGGGTTGAAACACTTCAAAGTGGCCAAAGACACCCCAAAATGAGGCGAAATACCCCAAAACGAGGGCACAAACACCTTAAAATGGCCGGATAGAGACAGCCCGGAACAACGAGGGAGAAACACCCCGAAACCTGTAGGAACACCCCAAAAAGGGTCCTCGGAGACAGCCCGAATTGGCCAAAGACACCCCAAAAGGAGGGGAAACGCCCCAAAACAGCCGTGCAAAGACCTCTTAAAATGTCCATAAAGAGACACCCCAAAATGAGCAGGTAGAAACAACCCAAACGGGGCAGAGACACCCCAAAATGAGCAGGTAGAAACAACCCAAACGGGGCAGAGACACCCCAAAACGAGGAGAAACCCCCCAAAATAACTGGGTAAAACCCACCTTAAAACGCTGGAGAGAAAAAACACCCCCAAAACGTCGAGAAATGCCTCAAAACACCAGGTAGAAACACCCCAAAACGAGGAGAACCCCCCCAAAACGAGGGGAGAAGCCCCCTTGAAGCAGGCAGAGGGTGACACCCCAAAACAGGGGGTTCCCCCCCAAAATCCTACGTCCAAACACTCCAAAACCACCTAAACCACCCGAAAAGACGCTGTTGGTGAAAGCGGCTCAACCAGTGAACCCCAAAATGTGGGAAATGGCCCCAAATTGCCCCCCAAAAC
>NW_009931588.1:0-969 GCF_000696875.1 Nestor notabilis | reverse complement strand
AGTTTGGGTCAGCTGTCCTGCCTCTGCTTCCTCCTGGATTCCTGTGCCCCTCCTCGCTGGCAGAGCAGGAGACTGAAAAGTCCTTGATCCGAGTAAGCATCACTTCACAACACAGCACTGCACCAGCTACTAAGAAGGAGGAAAAATAACTGTTACAGCTGAACCTAGGACAGGTACAAATACAGTCATAGTTCGTCCCAAAGTCAGTTTCCTGGCGTCTCCAGTCAAAATGACTCCTGCAGCAACAGCTCTCAACCACGCAGGCCATCATTCAACTTCTTGGAGATATACCTCACAAATTTTTTACAACTTTCCAACACTTGAGTCAGGACTCCTAAAGCCACTTCGCTGCCTCTCATGTAGAATAACAAAATCATAGAATAGCTAGATATCAATATTATAGATAGCAAAATTGGAAGGCAGATAAAATCATCTACTAAATTGGGGCAGAATCGACATGAAAATGTAATGCTTCTAAGCATGTGCATATTTCACCCCTAGGTGCTAGATAAGCTTCAACAAGCTTTTCCATTAAAATTGTTCAAGGTTTTCCCTTCTGTTTCACCATAATTTGCAGGTCCCAAGATTGCAGTAAAGATAAAAACATTTTCATTTGGAGTTACAGAGGTTTACCCTTCTTGTTAAACCCACCCATTCTATTCTTGTTATATCCACACTGTAGTAGCTAGTGTTCCTAATGAAAAGGAATGGATCATATGAATTAGCTTAGTTGCTAGGGGAGTTGTAATTCTGCATCATTTTTTATGCAAATCTTCCATTTTTAATTATGCACTGTTTTGATGTAGTAGCTTGAATTTTGTTTCAAGTTTTTTCCAGCATGCCAGTTCCTAGATTTATGGACAGGAAGATCCTGTCAAATATTGAAATAGACCTGAAAACTGGTTCTGATCTATTCCTCTTTGAATTTGGTGTATGTTGCATGCAATTCACTTGAGCTCTGTGGCACAA
>NW_009931587.1:0-60315 GCF_000696875.1 Nestor notabilis | reverse complement strand
ATATTATATTAATATATCATTATTTATTTATATTCTGAGTAATATGTAGAAAGACAAGAATTCCGTTCTTTTTTTCATACGGTTCATTATTTCAAAAATAACATCTTATGCTGTTAATATTTCTTTTAATCATACAGCATTTTAAAATGTCTTTATCAAAGTCTTTAAATAATTTTCATCTCCTAACTTCAAATTAACTTCATTTTTTGCCTTTTCTGTTTTATCTTTCTGGAGGCTGAATGACCAGAATCAAGCACCGAGCTGAAGATGAGGGCATGCCATTGTTTCATCTAATGACATTAACATTATAGAAGAATACAAGACTACATTCTGCCAGCAGTGATGCCCTGTAATCTGCTACTTCTTCTGCCCTGAAGGCTGTGATTGCATCCTTTGTTACTTTCACTGTTAACTCTTGGTCAAGGGCAATGCTTTAAATATTCACAGGCTAACAAGAAGAAAATCAGCTTCTGTTTCAATTGGAAGCTACATTTATCACAAATGGTGGAGAAGGTCACTGAATCACTTCATCTTTTTAAAAAGCGAAAGAAAAATGACTGAAAATCACTCTGCAATAAACAAAAGCTCCAAAATCTCTTTACAGAGCCTTTGGAAAAGGCTGAATGAAAGGCTTTGCAACAATACTTGATAAAAACAGCATTTGTTGGATTTAATGAATGAGAAACAGAGGAAACCATCAAATAAATTCTATGTCTGCAGCAAGAAAAGGTACAGCATGCTGTTATAAGAAATTATGTTAAATATTATGGAGCACATGTTTAATAGCTTTCAGTCTAATTAGTGTAATTCTTTGGCATACTGTCAGTGCAAATGTGCTGTAAGTTTGAGGAAGTGCATTTGCCACCTAGTAATGCAATAGTTCTTTCAATAATGAACTAATGTCCCCTTGCATCGCTCTATCAGATTTTCTGGACACATTAGGCTCATTTCACATGTCAGGAGGTAATGTGTAATGTATATAATAATAAAGCTGGTATGTGCATACATCTGTTAAGCATAGGTTATTTTCTGTATGTTCTGGGTGCCCCAGAGTTTAAACCTCTGTATCTACAAAAACAGCTGTTGGAGCGGGCTAGTTTTGGCTCACTATGATAAAACCCAAACAGTTTCTGACTGACTTCTGTGTAGATGCAGAAGATCTGTGCACAAAGCCAAAGGTCCTGCAGAGATTCTTCTGTATTGAGGAAAACAGTCAGTATCACTTGCCTGCAGGAAATGAAAGGAAAATCTCAAAAAGCTTGATTCCTGAAGGTGAAGCTGTAGCAAGAAGGGCTCAGAGGGAACCCACTAATTCCAGTCATGATACTTCACATCATAGAAGATCAAATAAAGGGTGATAATTTTAGTCTAGGGCACCAAAAAACAGTTTATAAAGGTTAAGAACTCCTTTGTAAGTGCCTATCAAGGAATAGTCATAAAAATGTGGCTGGATCTGGGTCTTTATCCCAGGGCTGCTTTTGGACATAAAATCGGTCCCCACAAAAGGACACTATTTCAAGAGATTTGATTACAGTGCTCCATTATGGTGGTTGCAACACTGACAGAGCTATTCCCTTCTCTCTATTTGGTTCAAGAACAACTTCTTATGGTAGCCCCACGAACAACTGTGCTAGCAATAACAGATAGACTAAACCTGTCTTCCTTCATAGCACTTGGAGTGAAAACTATGGAGAAAATGTTCACCCTCTGAAAAGGCAATCAAAGGGAAATTTGTAAGACAATTGAAAAAAGACTGTAGGATTTGGCAGAGAGTGATCTGGGACCAGAACATTTCAGTGGGGGTTTAGACTGAAGTCTATAAAGCTCTGTTAGAAAGTGTTAGTAGTCAAAAAGAAGGTAGGAAAGTAACATCAATACTGGAGTAGAAGAGGCAGTATTACGGAAGATCATGGGCAAGAGGGACAAAAAAAGGGTTTGCCATAGTTTAGAGGTCTATGATATTCCTATCTGGAAATGGTGCCTAAAACATGATTTGGTGAGTACTGATTAATGCATAAATAGTCTATCTACAGAAAGTGCCTGTTTACATGACTGAAGGGTAACATTAACCAAAATCACTTGATATGACTTTGGCAATGTTCAAGATTTTGCAGCCATCTGACAACAAAAAAGTAAGTTCACCTGCTGATTACTTTTGCTGCCTGGTTGAAATTTTGAATTATCAAGTTTCACATTCCAAATCCATGTTCATAAAAGATTCCATACATGTGTACTGGGATGCCCAGAGATACCAATACCAGCAACCCTTGATGTTACTGGTACACACTCACTGTCTAATTAAGTAGCTACAGGTTCCTGTGAATGTTAAAGGTAATGACTACTTTAAAATTAAATGGAAGATTATATTGCTTTATACTGTTTTCCTAAAGACATGAAGACATGAAAGTTATACACAGTTTTCCAAATATCAGTATGCAACAGGTCAATTAAAGGCATAAAAGACAGATAAATGCCTAGAACAGTGCTCACACTATTCCAAACTAACCCAAAGATAATGTGATTCAGTAAGCTCCTGTAGGTGATGTCCTGCTAGGTTGTAATGGTTGATTAGTAGGTGTGGCTGACTCAACATCGTCTTATTCATGGAAGTGCTGTCACCGGAGGACAAAGAAATAGAGTTGTTTGTGTTGAAAATCCTAGCATATATTTTTAATGGACAAAACCTCTGATGTCAGCCTGAAGTATGATGACCTAGAGTGAAGCCAAGCATAACTCTTGGGGAAAAATTGAAATGTAGGCATGACACCATAGATGACAAGATCCAGTGTAAATGAGTGCCAGAGTTAAACACTTAAAAAGAACTAGCAGGCTCTGTCTACAAATTCATTAGTGTAGTACAAGCAAGTGGCAGAGATGAATCCATGAGTATACAGGATTTTGCCACAATCTTTCTATCTTTCTTCCTTTTTTCTTTTTCAATTCTATTTTATTTTATGGGTACCTAGAAGAAAACATCCTCATCAAACTGTCAATAGTTAGAGTTGTCTGAACTGTGTACTGTGACACACAGTGCAGTCAGGTTTTTGATCATAATTTTGCCTCACTGTCTTCCAGAAAATTTATCTTACAGAAACTGGCATGATAAATTTCTCAAGATGCTGAAAGGTGAATAAAGTTCTCTTCTGTAGAAAGCAATTTAGAAATATCCCAGCAGAAAAGATGCTAATACATGTTGATAGACTACATCTCCTGCTCCATTTCAAGAAAAGATAGTTCATTCTTGGGCTAGTGTTTTGCTTAGTGTTTTCTTTAACCTTTCTGTGAAAAATAAAATGAAGAGTTAATCTACCTACTTAGTCCTGACCTGACCTGACCTGGGAGTTTTTAATAAAATAGTGCCTGAGAGACTGTAGAACACTGTTGTAGCAGGTTGGACAAGCATCCTCTATGAGTGACATAGGTATAGATGGCATGCACTAAGGCAGAGAGGGCTTTTCAGTGATAGTCACTTTCCTTCAGTCCTGGCTGGAGATCATTTGTTGTAAGTATATATTTGGTTCAGATTAAATCACTTCTTCTCAGTTTTATTTCATTACTTCCTTAGGAACCACTTCTGCTCTGTCAGTGTTCTTCTCCAGATCTACAGCTTTGATGTTTAGGTACCTCCCATTCCTGGTGATGGCACAATCCAGTTGACATCCGACCAGCAACTGACCTGATCACACAGCTGACTGACTGCTTCACAGAATCACAGAACCATTTTGTCTGGAAGGGGCCTCTTGAGATCATCTAGTTCCATCAGCTAGAGCAGGTTGCCTGTGTCCAGTTGGACTTTGAATACTTCCTTGGAGATATTCAAAGAGACTCCACAGCTTCTCTGGACAACCTGTTCCAGTGTCTGATCACCCCAAATTTTTTTTTTTCTTGTGTTCATATAGAATCCCATGTGTTTTTAATGTGTAACCATTGCTTCTTGATCTGTGGGCACTACTGAGAAGAGTCTGGCTCCCTCTTCTTAATTTCTACCTATTAGGTATTTAAACAAATTGATAAGATCCCCTTGTGCCTTCTCTTCACTGGGCTGAACAGCTCCAGCTATCCCAGCTTTTCCTCACATGAAAGATATTCCAGTTCCTTAATTATCTTTGTGGCCTTGTGCTGGACTCTCTCCAGTAAGCAGTGATCACCCATATGTATTAAGTTTTTTTGGATGTGCAAATATAAATATGACATCTTTATTGGAATTCTCCATGTTCTTTTGCTGTACTTTTCCTTGGGGTTTCTTTTTTTCCCCCTCTTTTTATTTTTCAACCTATTATGTACTGAAATAAAATTATTCTGGTTCTCATGCCCTCTATGCCATTGCTTTTTCTGTCACTTTCCGCAGAACACATAACACTGTGACCTTTGCAACACCATTTTCTCAGCTGCTCTGTCTGCTTCCTTGGTTCCTTTACCTTGAGTCTCTTTAATAGTTCTGCATGAGTGTCTGTCATTGCTTTACTGCTCTGTTCCTTTTGTGAATAGCTGAACTTACCTATCCTAGTCTAGGTCTTCCACATAGTCTGTCCTCAGTTTTATTGCTCTCACTCAACACTCTTGATTCTAGAAAATGAAATGTTTACCCCTTAAACTGTTTTGCTTCTAATTATGGAATATTTAATAAGTTACATTACAATGTTATAGGTCAATATACCTCCTCAGCTTTGTAACAGATGTATTCTCTTTTCCTTCTTGCTTTTCAGTTTCAAGAAAACAGACAAGAAACAACAAAAACAAAAACAAAGACAAAGACAAAGACAAAGACAAAGACAAAGACAAAGACAAGACCAGGAGAGGGGAGGGAAGGGAAGGGAAGGGAAGGGAAGGGAAGGGAAGGGAAGGGAAGGGAAGGGAAGGGAAGGGAAGAGAAAGGACAGAAGCCACCCTCAATAGGCACATTAATCAAACACATTTTGCTTTGTTATTCTATTGATTTACTTATGTATACAGGCTCAGCTCTATGCTTTTTGCAACATTTCCTTCAAACTGTTTTCCTAGTGGCAATTTGCCACACTGGCAATTTGCTTTATTCAGATATAGTGTTTGCCTCACAATAAATTACAAGATCCTCCTTCTTCTTATGAATGATGGTCTTTTTTTGCTCTTCCCTCTCTTCCTCCCTTCCTCTGTGTGCTGAACTATTACACTGGAAAACTAGAAACTAGATGTTTACAAAACTAGACTAAAATTACCTTTGGACAGAGACATTGGAAATGCAGGTAGCCTTTCAGTCAGGTCAGCTTCCTCGTGGTACCTGTTCAAACTTTTGCGCCTAATGTCTGTGTTCTACCCTCTGATTTCTCTGAAATTTGATTTAAGACTGTATAGCATAATGTGGCAATACAGCATATATTAAAATATTGTTAAGTTTTTTTACTTAAAAATGCAATAAATAATTGTGAATCTTAGCTGTGAATATACTGTGCTGATCCATCCTCAGTAATTTGATTTCTCATGGAAATTCAGAGCATGTGTGTTGGATGGGTCTAACACGGTAAAAACTGGTCCGTGGTGGACCATCCCCGATCACCTGGAGTGGGTGTGCACGGCGGGGAGCCAGCAAGGCCACTCCTCCTGGCGTAGGCGGACCTCCTTCATCAGGATGAATGTGCACGGGAAAAGGAAGCGAGCAGGGCCACTCCTCCGGATGCAGGGCTGACCTCTGCGTTGGGATGAGTTGGCACTTTCGGGGTTATAAAAGGCCTGGCGTTTGAGAAAGATGGGGAGTAGAGAAGAAGAAAGGAGGGAGAAGAGGGATCCCACTAGCTTTATAGCCGACATTACCTCCGCTGGGACGCCCGCCAAGTAATGCCTGCCACCCCGTTTGCTCTCAATGCACCTCGGAGCTGGCCTCCTGGTCACTGAGCAAATGTTTAGGTTGGTAAGAACTGTGCCTAATCTGTTCTTCTGGAGCCTTTAGCTCTCTCTCTCTTTCTGGTTTGGGGTTAGTCTCTGGGTTTTACGTCTGTTTTAGAGTTTGTAATAAGCATTCCAGTAGTTTTGGGGTGTATATGTGTGGTTTAAGTTCCTTCTCCACCGTGAATCCTTTGATCCCTGGAACAGCATGCAAAGAAGAAGCAGGACTATAACTTCCACCTAGGTTAACTGTCAGCTAAAGCAGCACAATCTAAATTCTTTCAAGGAGCATGAAGATGACATCTACCTGAACCCTGGTGACACTATCTCCCTGAAAGAAATACTTGTTCAGAGTCCCTTCTTATCCCAGGAGTCACAAACGGTGGAATCATATTAGCACAGTAACATAGTGGCTGTTGAGGGGCCATTCATATATTTACCTCATATGTAAGTAATAAAAAATTGACTGTTGATGTAAGGATAGGCTTGTTTACATGGCTGAAATTTATTTCTCTCTGTCCTAAAAAAAAACCCCAAAACAATAATAAAAAAAAAGTGCCTTTTAAACTACATATATTGCAAAAAGCAGGGTTATGCCAAGAAAATGAACTGGTTTTAATACTGAGGCTTTCTTTCCCACTTACTTTATATTTGACACTTAGTTTTAAATGAGTAACATTTGGTGCCTTGTGCAGAACTGTTGGCTGAAAATTGCTTTCTTAAGGGTAGAATTTCAACATAGTATGCAGCATTGTTTTATCACTTTACTACAATAAGAAGAAAAAGTAAAAATCAACAAAGTATTCCCATATTACCTTTGATATCTTCATCAGTCAACTATTGGAATTCTGCTTGATATAAAGTTGAATAATATGTGAATATTGTGTAAAACTGGCATCAAAAATCCATTATGAAACAAGAGTGTCATTGCATTTCTCAAGCCTGAAGCCATTATAAAATTTATTAGCATTTTCATTAATCCTTTGCTCAAATAAATTGGCTTGAGACAGCTTCCTTTCCTCTCCTTTCCTTGAACAAAGTAGCAAATGCAGTCATTATTCACACAGCCTTTCATCTGAAGGCTGTAGCACTCTTGTCAGAGGAGGAAAATGTCAGTGAAATGACAGATTCCAATAATTATATATAAAATGATTGTATATAGAATATATATAATCAGCATTACATTGAAAAAGCTACGGTATTTCTTATATATATTTTAAAATCACATTTTCTATTGCTGGTATCATTTTTTTAGCATCTGATGTATTTTCCACTTGGGCAAAGTAGTAAACAGTAGAAAACTGTGTTTCCTTAATTCTTCTGCACAGAGATAAGAATGGTAATTTAAGGTTACTTTTAAAGTGAGCAAGTAACACTCAGATATGTCTGAGCTTCCTGGTAGCTCAATGTAGAGCAGTACAGTATCACATGGAAACACCAGCTGAGGTCTTGGAAGCAATTGACTTGAAACAGCAGGGCTAATAAAGCAGGATCATCTCAGTTCTGTAACAGGTAAACGAGCTAATGCCTCTGCATGATGCTAGGTGGTGGAACAGATTGTCTGACAGAGTTGTAAAGTGCAACTATGTCTTCTGTAGTGCTATACTACTTCAAATGAGTGCAACCTGATAGGCACCTGCTCATTCAGAATTTTAGTCCTTGTCTGTATGTCTTTTTGGTCAGTTGGCTTGATCTGTTTTTTTTTCATTAAGTGATAAAAATAACATTTTAACCTGATTAACATGATATCTAAAATAAACTTTATGAAACTATAGAATTGTTTTGATATATTTTTCTGGTCTGGATTTCAAGCCCTCTATAATTCTCAGCATTATAAAATGAAGACCTCAATTTAAACTTTAGAAGCTATGTCTTTTAGGGAAAATTAGCTCTGAGAATGGAATTAGACTTTGTCTAAAATTCATAGTTTTGTTTGGGTACTATCTCTAATAATTTGCAATAATTTTCCAGCCTAAGGAATTCAACATCAGAAGTCTATTAAAAATATGGAAGTGGAAATTTAGTTTTTTCTTCCTAGTTGCTTGGGGTCAGATTTAATAATTGAATATTTTTAATAGTTTGGAGCTACACTTTTTACCTCTTGTATGGAGAAGAAAATAACTCATAAAAATCAATAGATTTAGTAGGATTTATCAGGGCAATAGGCCTTCAGTGACTCATTTCTCCATGGCAGTTTTTAATATTTGATTGGCCTTAAATGTTAGGAAAAGTTGTATGAGTTTTACACTGAGATGTATTCACAAGTGCACCAACTCCTTGACTCCATTAGTAAGAAAGGTTAAACTGATGTCTTCATAAACCCTTGATATAAAACTCCTTTTAAACTTCAATTAATCTTTATTTTTATTTTGTATGGATCCTCCAATTTGTGCTCAGTGCAAGAAGCCTTTAGAGACTAATATTAAGATAAAAAAGAATTTCTGGAAATAATACTTCTGCTAGTAACTCAATTCATGAAGCTAAGAAAACATCACAATGTAGTTAATCTTGTATAGCAGATACTAGATTATGTATTTATGATAAATTTAGAAGTCAGATTTATATTTATGAAGAATGTTTGGAGGTGTCTGATCCAGTTACTAAACTAAATTTAACTTTGTCAAAAATGAAACAACTCAATTTTCTTTCCTTTGGACTTCATTACCCACACTGTTAATTTGTCTTTTGCTTAGCCTGTTGCGTATAAACACTCATCCTATGAACTATTTCTAGGCTGAATGCTTGGTGCATACTTTATACAAGCTTCTCTAATCAGGAATATCTAATACATTTAATGATCATAGAAATAGAAAAAAAAGGCTTGTAAAAGACCTCCAGTCTAATGTCCTGTTCAAAGCATGGCTACCTTTCACATGAGAAAGTTCCTTAAGTTTTGAGTACTGCCATAGATGGAGAATCTCAGCAATCTGTTCTGATACTTACTCTCAGTGTGGGGTTTGGTTTTTTTTTTTCCTTAACTATGGTCTCTTGGCTTTCTGGTGCTCACTTCTGTAAGAATCTGTCTGCAGTATTTTATGGGCTCCTTTCAGGAGAAGTGTTAAGAAGAAGTGAGGGTCAGCTGCTCCACAACAGGGTCAAAGTGTTGGGAGCCAAGGGCGACCCTGGGGCAGTTAAAGAAGGAAATACCTGTGAAAGTTTTGGAAAAATTCTTGTAAGCTAGAGCCTCATGTACACATACTGCGGTCATATTTCTTTCCCATTTGTGCTGTTTTCAAAGGATATTTTTATAAGTAAAATAAGGTCACAGTGGTTATGCATGGCCCTATGGAAAACAATGGGAATTTTGTCATTGATTTCAGCTGTACTAGAAGTTTCCCCTCACCAGAAGTCTCACATTAAAAATACAATAATAATAAAATAAAATATATAGAACCCAAATGGAGTAAAATGTTGTTTAGCCACTTTTGAGAGTGCTTTTTCTTCAAATGCAGTATATTCTTCATAGTCTGCTTTGTGTCAAAGGGGAAATGTTTTTACCACTTTCCATTTGTGTCCACTAAGCTGCTGCTCTGCTAGTTTTATTTAAGTCCATGGAAAATTAACTTATTCACCATGTTTCACAACAGACAAGTTAAGAATAGGTATTAGTTTCTTTATATCACTCATACCTTATATGTAAAAAGAACATCACAATCTTACAGTGTCTAAATAGGATGAGCATGTGATCAATCAAATGTAATCCTTGCTTAACCCCTTCAAGTTATTCATCATCACTTACAATGCCTCTTCTAAAATTTATACTATAAGCTTTTTCAGCCAGAGATCTTGATTCATGTCTTGTGCGACATCTCTACTGCCCTTTGTATGCTTACTATAATAATAGGGTGGTAAATGATTCATGTTGTTTTCTATGTCTCCACATTCTGATTCATAAATCAATTGTTAGATGTACTTTAATCATCCTCATGCTTCTTGTTTATTCTGACTGAAATCTTTTGGACTTCCTTCAGGAGTTTTTACCTAGCATCTTCACAAATAATTGAACTAAGATTTTCCACAAACATTCAACACATGGCAACAGAAAACAAATATGCATTGTGATCTTCATCCAGAGCATGCTGGAGGAGTATTGCCTTAAGTATGATCAGTGATACATTTCAGGAAACGATGAATTGTTGCTCTAAATGCAACATGTATATAATAACCTTAAATTCTATATCTCTTTATCCCAGTATTGGTACATTCTTTTATTCCAATGACTACAAGGCAGTAAGACTGTCGACACCAAATAAGGTCTTTCTGTCTTTCCCAGTAAAACAGAAAGAGGCATTTAAAGCGAAAGGTTAGTGAACCATTACACTTATGCTAATAGAATGAAATACATTCATTACTGTCTATTTTGAACATTTAAGTGGTGTATAGGTCTTTCATTTGTGCTCTTCAAAAAGGATACTTTTCACCACAAATGTAACGTCATTCCTATCCTACTACATGTGCTCTCATGTAATACTGATACTGCCATGGGAAAACTGTGGGCTTTAATCCTTTCCTCATGAATAATAATAATAAAAAACATTTGTGACACACACAGTTTTCCAGTGTAACTATCTCCCTGATGGACATTTTTATAGCACAAATCTGTTAGCTACGTATCACCATTTCTTAAGGTGTCTTGACCCTTCTTTCTGTCTTGACCATCACAGATGTATTAATGAGATGCGCAAGATAACATGGACTCCACGTTCCAACATTTCTAGCAGTTCTTAGCACTGCTAGAAGTGGTAATTCATCAACATTAACTTCACTCATGGTAATATAGTTATAGGAGCTAATCTGAATCCAGAGTTTTAATTACTTGTAACACCCTAATTTATTTTGTGGTTTCAAATACATTCACCAATTCACTGTTCACTGTTTGTGAAATTTGTTCTGTGCAGAGATACACAGTAATGTTAACCAAGCTAAAAAGACTTTTAAATCCTGTGTGTTGTAGCAAGCCATATACTTTGACATAGAGTTAAAAAAATGCTTTTTGAACATTATTTTAGAACGATGAAGGAAGTTCAGTGATTAGAATTTCTTCTAGGCAACTGTTAATACTTACTGAAAAAAGGGATGTGAAATTGAAATTTAATTCACTTTGTGGCATAAAGGTATCACTTCTGTCAGGTAGTATTATCATCCTGCAACTTTAAGGATTGCCCTTGTCTGTAAATCTTTTTCTGATGAGCTGGTATTCTACCAGATGACAGCTCTCCCAGTATTATTTTTGCTTCCACAAAAACATCTTTTTGTGTGACCCAGCTGATTTTCCTTAAAAGAGAGAGAATGTATTTTGTTGCATGCATCTACTGAAAAGATCTTTAAAAAGTACAGTGTGATGAGTTTGGCTGGGATAGTTAAATCAATTTTCTTCATATTAGCTAATATGGGGCTATGTTTTGGACTTGTACTGAAAACATGTTGATAAATCAGGGATGTTTTAGTTACGCCTGAGCAGTGCTTACACAGAGTCAAGGCCTCTCTGCTCCTCACCCCACCAATGAGCAGCCTAGGGGTGCACAAGAAGTTGGGAGGGGACATAGCCACAACTGCTGACCCCAAGTGAGTCAAGGAATACTCCACACCATATGAAATCGTGCTCAGCATATAAAGCTAGTTGAAGAAGAAATAGGAAAAGATGTTCAGGGCGATGGCATTTATCTCCCCGTTACGCATGATGGAACCCAATTTCCTTCCTGGAGATGGCTGAACACCTGCCTGACCATGGGAAGTGGTGTGAATTCCTTCTTCAACTTTGCTTCTGTTTGTGGCTTTTGTTTACCTATTAAACTGTCTTTATCTCAATGAATGAGTTTTCTCACTTTTACCCTTCTGATTCTCTCCCTCATCCCATCAGTGAGTGAACAGCTGTGTGGGTCTTTCTTAGTTGCTGGCTGGGGCTAAACCATGATTTACAACCACAGAAAAATGCTATGGATGTAATACTTCTGTGTTCTGCCAGACACACAGTGCAAATTGATTTCTTTTCAGATGATGTTTATCTGTTTATTATTAATTTTATATCTATTGTCAATTTTCAGTCTCCTGTTTTCTATTCTACTCTCACCTTATTTGTCAGTTCCCTTTCAACTTTTCCCTTCCATTTTCTTTTCAGTTCTTAGGCTACTATAAAGACCTGCTGGGCCAGTTGGGAGTTTCACCATGGACTTTGGCTGTCTTTCAATCTGAACTTTTCTTTCCTCTTTTTTTAATATATTTTTTTATTCCAATTCATCCTCAGTTTATCTTTTCTAATACATCAGATCCTGATTTTTCCTTTAAGTATCTTGTAGGAAAGCTATATTTCTTTAGAGGCTTGAAAAGGCAGCAGTACTAGAAAGAAATTAAAAAAAAAAAGAAAACAAAACAAACCCCTTCACATATATTCCCTATGTTTTCCAAGAAAAACTGGATTCCACTGTTTTTTATCTTTGAAGGATGGATGTGCAATAGTTGAGAAAGAAGTGCTCCTCAAAGTCCTCCCTGGAGTTACTTTACTGGCTTCTCTTCATTCCCTAGCAGCAGTGGTTTATTGCTAGCATAATGTAACAGTATCTTCATGCAGTTGTGATCCAGCTCAGTTATTTTAATCAAGGCCTGTTGCTGGCTATTTGCATGAATGGAACAAATGGACAAGACTTCATATTTATGCTTATGTTCCTAGACACTGTTTGGGGGCAACAGTAGTATAAAATGAATTCTATCTATATCATAAAATTAAAAATAAAAAAAGATTTAAGAAAATCAGTTCCCTTACATCTCTTTGCTGCTTTTTCTTTGTGTAAGGATGAGGAAACCAATTTTTCAGAACAATGCAATATAATCCTATTTTATTACATTGGGTAAACTAGGTAGCTGCTTAAACTGTTGTTCAGGAGCATTAATATTTCATAAAACAGACTGCAATAACAACAAGCATCTGTTTAAATTCTAAACCAATTTTTGCTTAAGTTTAGCATAAATGTTTGTAATATTTCACTGACAATAGCAAATGGTTCAATGCCGTGTTCTGTGAAAAATTACAGGTTCTGAGTCATCTGATAGCAATCGATGCATTTATTTTGGATGACAAATGCATCAACACACATTCCTTTAATCTCCACTGTAGTGAGTTTCTCCCTTCAGGTTTTCTAAAACTGATAACCTGTTTAAGAAGGCCAATTTTAGGATTATGTTCCCCTGTTATGACCTGGAAAGCATCTGTGTTGCACAATTGTTGTTGTTGTTTATTATTTTTAATAGCCGATTCTGTTTGTGAAAATTCACCTCAGCGAATCTGTCTAGTATAGAGAGGTGACACTTAAAATAATCCAGGTGAAATACCAGCCTTGTGGTAAATCATTAATCTTGTCAAGTTAGGACATGCTTCTCCATGAATTTGTCAGCCTATCCTCCTATCTGATGGCCTTACCATGTCAGAAATTGTGAAGAGGCCAACAGTGTATTAAAATAGATACACACATTAGCTTAAGGTAAACTTCTAAAGTTGCAAAAGGAAACTCCATGTTTTTAAAAAAGAAGACAACTTGTGAAGCATTCAGTTTTAATTACTATGTTAGGTAATATATTAAGTTAAGAAGGGAAAAAAAAAATTTCTGTCAATTACCAAATTGCTAAAGCTCATATGAAAGGTAGTCAAAGAAAATTAATGTATTTTTTTAACTTTATATGTGATTTACCCTCCAGGAAGCAATCGTGATAACAAAAATAAAGACATCATCACATGTGATATAATAATATAGTATGCCAAAATGTCAAATCAACTTCTAATGAGAAAACATGTAAATTACATACCTGTGGTATATCTGAATGGTACAATTACTCACCAACTCATAGATTTTGCATCTGCTTTCCCACAGATAGCAATTCACTAAATTACACTTTTTAGGGGTTTCATCTTAAATGGGTGGAAGCAGACAGTTAAGTTGAAAGTCTTGCCGCATTCATGGTGCTACCATTTACAGAGCTGCATGAGGCAGAAGACCAGAGACAGGATCCGTCTGAAACCATATTTTTTTCTCTTTTCCTAATGGAATCCTTCTTCCTTCTGTCTCACTTTGAAAATAGGAGAAGTAAGGGAAAACTGGAAAAACACAACTGGAACAATTAGAAAAGTCGGATTGCTCCCTTTGGATGCCAGCTTCCACTTGTGATGGAGTAGAACAATCACAGAAGCATTTCCTGAGTTTCTTGATTTTTTCATATTACTACCCACTGAGATCTGCTGATTGGCATCTTGGTGATGGTGAGAATTATTTATCTGCAATAAGGTCCTGAGCGAAATGCTGCTGTGATGAGGTAGAACATACTTTTTTTTATTACTTAATTATATGTAAAATCAGACAGAGAACTGAATAGTATTGTTTGTGATATCTGTCTTTTTTTTCCCAGTAGATTGCATTTTTCTAGAAGTCTCTTGGATCAAATATTCCTTAATTCCCACTTTCTTACACAGTGGTGGATCTGAGAAGTAATTCACAATGATTACTTTTTTCTCTTTCTTCTCTAATAGTATTACACCCAGACTAAACAAGTTTGTTGCTACATGGAGATTTCAGTTGGAACAGTCTGCTTTCTAAGCAGAAGCTGGACAAACATTAAAAATCTTCAAGTTAAGCATGAAATCCAAAGTACACAGTTAGGCTTCCTCTATAATCTTCTACAAATTCCTCTACAATTCCACTATAAATTCTATTACCATGTTAAAAAAAAAAAACAAACAAAAAACCCCAACCAAACAAATAGACAGTCTTCTTATGTGAGCAGAGCTGTCCAAAGATGATGGTAAAGCTGTCATAATGTGAGATGCATATGTATCCCTATTTCATTTTGCTGACTTCCAGAACCACATTTAAAAGACAACATGTTTATGTAGTTGCACTACAAGCGTAAAAGAAATGTAAAGGCTTTTTTCCTCTAGGGAACACAGCTTACATGTAACAGTAGATGTTTCACAAAGACCCTTACGACACATTGCCAAAGGCAGACAACTAAACTGGGGATGTTGAATTAAAAACTTTATTTCGTATGAAAACACTGTTGTGAGACATCTTCTTAGGGGGAAACATTAACTATGCCAGTCCTGCCTAAGGCTTTAATGTTAGAAGTTGCTCCTGCTGCAACAAAAAATTTAGCCAACAGAGAGTGAACATTTATGACAGGACACTTCTCCCCATTTTTGTAATCAAGCAAAAATTAAAAATTTTCCTAATGTTCCTTTGAAGTAAATTTATCATTAGGACATGACATGATTAGCATCTTCTGGTTCATTTCTAAGTCAAAGCTGGACCTGGATGAAATGATGAGATTCACAAGTTTTTTTTGTTTGTTTTTCTTTGTTGTTTTTTGGTTTGTTTGTTTTGTTTTGATTTTTTCCCCAATACTGTCTTGCTATCATTATATTTATAACATACTCAGCTAAAACCAAGATGTGTGTTCTTGTTTATAGCCAAATTTTCCAGACTTCATTTAAACTTCACAGTTTACGTTTACGTCTAAGCCAAAACTCTGTAGTGATGATCCAGATCCAGTTTAATCACTACAAGAGAGCTATGCTGATTCTTATTTTTGAGTGTGTACTTGTCAGAACATTAGTGTAAAAGGGCTATACCCCATGGAAAATTTTAGATAAGTTTAAGAAAATTAAAACAAGTTTTGGGATAGAGGTACACAGTTTGAGCAAGCACACCTAAATCTAAGCTAGAAACAGGTATTTTATTGCTCTAAGATAAGACTGTATCTAGATAGGACTATATGTTCCCTCTCATATCAGCCCCCATCATAGAATGATGCAGAATAACAGATGAGATGAATTATGTGCCTTTGGAAACCATTATACTTGTCCACAGAGGTCGTAGATTTTAATTTCATGCAATTAGACTTTTAGATTTAAGATACCCATTTACAAAATAAGGACAAGAATTAAGAGGTAAGCAGAAGCACCCAAAACATTACCAAGCACAACTGTGGCTATGTCTTTAATCAGAAACAGAAGAAAGATGACAGCCTTTGGAAAGGGAATGGGATTTTCTAAGGAAAGACTTTTTTCTTTGAAAAATAGGAAGTGTCAGTTTCAGTTCCTGAGTTTAACTGTGTTGTATCACCAAAAAATCAGATGTCTCACTGAGCTTACCTCTTGTGCTTCTTAATGACTTCTAAAGGAAAAGAATGAGTAAGACTGGCCAAAGTAGATCTTATCAAATAAATGAACCTATTGGTTGCTCACTGAAAAACTTCTTTTGATCAAATGGTCTCAGAACACTCTAAAATATTAACATCAAACTTACTGATATTCAAGGTAGGCTTCAATTAATTATATTGATGCCGCTCTTCTTATACATACAAATGAGTAAAATGGAGCTTAGAAGTTATACTGGAAAAAACAAAAAGTCAGAAAACACATTGCTGTCAGATTGAATAATTAAAAATCTTAGAGGAGTCCGAACTCTTAAGTCTTAGGCCTAGCCATTATACATTGTTATTTCATCATTGTTTAATACTATTCTGTCCTTACACACTGTTACTCCCTGATGTTTACTTCTTTGAGTCTTAAAATAAGTATTGTACAATGTATTGAAAATAATTAGTCTATATGGGAAAAAGGATTCACCAGCAAATTGAATGGTCTCTTCTTGGAACAGAAGTATTTTCTTTTCTTTTGTTCTTTCCTTTCTGCAGAAACAGGAAAAAGAAAAAAAAAATAAAATTATACATTGCAAATATTGAAACCAGAAAACAATTAGCAGCCTCCAACATGCATCTTTATTTCAGATTTAGAGCTCTGATTCTATTTCTTCAGGGCCCAGTTTTATTTAGGCAAAACACCCACAGAGATCAGTGACAGCCTTTTGTGTTCAGGCAGTTCATTGTTTCCTGTATTTAGTCGTCTGGGCCATGATCCGGCAATTGGATCAGCAGTGCCCACATGGGCTGAACAGCAGGATCAAAGCTCAAGCATTTTATTCCTGTTTTGTGTGAATTTATACAGCAACAGGGGAAATAGGAAGTTCTTTTAGAAGTGAAAAAAAGAAAAGGTTGGCTTCTAGGGCAGACCAAGTGCTGTAAATTATGTTCAAGCCCTTTTAGAAAGTCACTGCATTTCAGACGTTATTATGGCATAGAAGAATGAAGTTAATGAATCACACATTCCTTAAACAAAAATTAATCCATGTGAAGGATTTTGAATTGCTGTTACGCACATAAACGTATATATATAAGCCTTATAAACAGCAGAAGGTAAGTAAATAGAAACGTATTTAACAACTTGTCACACAACACATTTAGGATGAGCAGCTATAAGGCTGCCACTCCTTGACTGTTGCTGAAGAAGGAAACTTGATTTGGAGACAAACTAGACAAGGTTTATTTACCTCACTACTAGTGAAATAATGCTATCGTATTTTGATGCAAACCCCTATGAGACAGTCAAATTTGGTTAGCTTCATACAGTTCTGTGTTTGCATATACTGCTGAATCAGACCTTAATAAAACCAGATATAAAATAATGCTCAGTACTCTTTTAATGTACTGTACAAAGCAGAATTGAAACAGTGTAGTCAAAACAGAGGAATATCATCCTACACAGTCAGCAAATAAGAGGAAAAATATTATTATCACAAAAAAGAAAAAGCAAACAAAAACCAAACAAAAAAACCCCAAACACCAAACCAAAAAAACGACAGCAACAACAACAAGAAAACCCAAATCACAATTTAACAGATATTTAATTTAGGTAAATGAAAATTATAATTGATAAAATTTCCCTGAACTACCCATGCAGAGATGAAAATGTCCCAAACAGTATTTCAGCTATGACTTTTCCATATTCTGTAGAAGAAACCTACAAGAAGTGACCAATTATCTAACTTAGATGACTCGTATATCTAAAGTTAAACAAGCTAATACTTGACTCTTATCAATCAGGGTGTAGACTTTTGAATTAAAATTTCTGAAGTAGATATATGTTGCGTTGGTTAATATGGGATAAAAGTATTGAAAAGTAGTGAATGATCAGAACTGAGTGAAATTATTTTTAAATTTAAGTAAAAAGAAGTAACCTTGAGAAAAACCCCAGCATGTTTTATTTCAACTATTTATTTCATAAAAATGAAAAATTAATTTTACATAAAATCAAAATACAATTTTTCAAATCAAACAAAATATTATATTTTGTCAGATAATTTTTTCAGGTTTTATGTTTTTCCAACTAAGGTAAGTTTCAAACATATCTCACTTTTTTTTTTTTTTTTTACCAAAAGCATTTGACAAGCTAGGAATTTTCTTTCAATATTTCTTTTGTATACCTAACCTCAGGAATGAAACATACTTCGTTATTATTGTTCTGAAAGTTTGAATGGTGTTAGCATGAGAACAGTAATTTTTACTGGACCATTTAGTAGAATTAGAAAAATTGAAATAACTATCTTTTTTTTTTTTGTTTTCTCCTACTATATTATTTGGTCTAAGAAAGAATATTGCTTTTCCCTGTAAAGTGTTATATTCTTCATTAACACGAGTATATTAGACTATGTGAAAGAAGAGTATATTATACTCTGCAAGAAACCTCTATGTACATACATTTCAATGATTTACTTAAAGTACTAGAAAAAAAAGAGGAACTAAACTGCTCTGTTATCAGCACCTTTTCAAGCATCATAGTCTTTGAACTACTTACAGGAAAGCTCACAAACCTTCCAAATTACTTACATAGGATATAATAGTCTGAAATAGTTTATCATCTCTCAAATATCAATAAGAACCTGCCAGGTGAAACTATAAGTGTTTTGCATCTTTGATCTCCCTCTCATACTGTCCTTGAGGTCTGCACTTTGTAATTGGATAGAGGATGTCACCAATCAACAGCCCAGTTTTTCAAGTAACCAGGCTGTTTTATGAGACAGTATTTTTTTCCATGGCTCCTCCCCTTTCTTCATCATGGTAGAATCACTTCGTTTTTGGCTCCCTAGAATTCTTCCTTTCTTTTTCATTTTTACTTTGAAAAAAAATATCTCAAGCATAATCGAAAGTCATTAAGCTGTTTGATACATGGATAAAGAACCATAGGACATAAATGGCCCCTAAGAGCTCCATAAAAGAAAATTAAGTTTAAAACTGCTAAGGTGAAATCCTGGCTTTGTTGATATTAATGGATGTTTGGTATTTACTTCAGTAGGGCCAGGATTTTATTCCAGTATATTCTGCAAGTTATTTCGCAATTGCTTTTGTTACTTCTAAGTGTGTTTCTAGACTAGTATTTCATTATGGTAAAGTACTCAAAAGAGAGGAAGTAGGATAGAAGGTAGTTTATATCTTCAGTTCAAATGCCATCCATTCTTCTAAGCATTCTTATTTGAGCTTTGTAGGAAACAGAATCTGAGCAAGAGTCTGTTAAAAGTACTTTGGTTTTGGTTTTTTTCGTTTGTTTGTTTCTATTTTTCATCAAACCTTGGCATTGCTTATGGCTTAGTCTTGCCTAAGAGTACAGGATCCATACTTTGGGAAAACACTGCTGGATATTGATATGAAAAGGCTATTTAAGTGATTAACTGATGTGTTGGATTGTCCAGATTACAAAAATTCATCATATGACCAGAGCATGAACATTTTAGATCAAGATCTTATGCAGTGATCATTCAAAACTATAGGTGATTTAGGAAGATGCAGTAACTACTCAAACTGATATATAAATCATAGCTCAATGCCCAATATTTCATCAGATTTTTCTGAAACTACCAAGTAAATCTGTAAAAGAGTAATCTGTAAACATTAGACAAAGAAGTGCAGGTGACAATTCTAAAACACTGAAAGGAGAACTGACCCTTCACTGGCTATCTGTACCTTAGAGAATCACAGAATCATAGAATAGTTAGGGTTAGAAAGGATCTTAAGATCATCTAGTTCCAACCCCCCTGCCATGGGCACGGATGTCTCACCCTAAACCATGTTGCCCAAGGCTCTGTCCAACCTGGCCTTAAACCCTGCCAGGGATGGATCATCCACCGCTTCTTTGGGCAACCTGTTCCAGTGCATCTGTCAGGTACTATCTGATTATATAGGGTCGGTATTGTTGCCCATAAACCCTCTCATTACTGCCAATGACTTCTTGATCAGATCTTATATTGCTACCAGTATCTTATATCATTTTTGTCAAGATTTAAATTACTGCATGATATAGTAGAGAGCTGGGTTGAGTAAGTCAAAATCCTTAGATAAGCGAAGTCTGATTGACATAGACAGTAGTGCTACAGAAAAAGGAACAATTACAACCTCAGGTTGAAAATTCAACCCGAGTTAAAAAGAAAAAGAAAGTGAAAGATTTTCTGTTTCTCTTAATTGATTGTAGAAGAAGCCTAGCTAAGTAACTTAGACCACGACAGCTTAGGTTGTATTTAATACAGACTAGATTTAGACAGCTGATGTTGGATAAACTTATTTCCACCCTGCTTATGTGTAGTCTGTTTTAATTGCATGCTTAGCAGTTCTCACTGAAATCAATTACTGCACATTAGCTTTTGATTATCCCACTTTGATTTAGGAGCCTATGTCCAGGCCATGGCTTTCCATTTGCAGGTAGTCATTCCTGATGTACAAACTGCTGTTGCTTTCCCTCCCTCTGCCTCACAGCAATTTGTTGCTTCTTTTTAGTCACAGGTTACCATCTCTTCAACTCTGCTAGCAAAACAGGTCATGTGTGTGCTCTTCCTAATCCCTTGCAGGCAGGCAGGCAGGCAGGCAAGTCAGTTACGCAGAGGACAAAGGTGTTTGGAGTGCATCCAACTGACTTTATCTGATGTGGACTTGAAAGCCCCCATGCAGTTCTTCCATCCTGCAAATCAGCAGGGGGATTACCCTGAGAGCTGAGAGACACACTGGAGGCAAAAAAAACATCTGCAGGTAATGCAGCTACAGCCACAAAAAGGACATCACATTTCAGAGGATTTTTAAGATCTTTAGTGTTTTTCTCTTTTTTTTTTTTTTAAGAAGGAATAAAAACATTTTTAAACTATATACCAGACTTCAAAGATGCATACAGTAACAATTTAAAATGTCTTGTTTGTCATTTTGAAATATTGTGACTTTACACAGTTCTTAGAATACAGAAAAAAATAGTGGGGGTAAATAAATATCTTCATTATTTTAAGTGGTGAATTGGAGTGAAAAAGGGGGAAAAGTGTCTTCTGTAATCTTATGATAAGAACATTACTCTTTTTAAGTGCTTCTTTGTCCTTAATATTCTACTGGAATAAAAAGGATCTTATTAAGATAAATAATTGCCACAAAACTCCTAAAGCATTGAAATGCAGATGATGATACACTTTCTCACTGTGAATGGTTATAACCATTACCTTTTGAGGTAGGATTTGAATGAGTCATATAGGAATTGCCGCATCAACTTCCACACACTAAAGTCTTTTCTTAAATGTTTTGACCTAATTCAAAATTAGAGTTTCAATTGTGTCACAACCAGATCCTAGAACATTTTGTTCTATCTTTTATGAATGCATGCAATTATGAATACATATTCAGTAAAACATTAGTGTGGAAGAAGTAATTTCATTTCAAAACTACTGCATTTATTATGAAAAACTTATATGAAAGGTCATGCTCTTGTATATGAATAATCTATCTTTGGAGAAAAAATAAAGGGCAGTTTTCAGCAGAGTAGTGATGTTATAGTTTTCAAAGCTTCTAATATATTTAATATGATGCTTCACTTTCTGAAAAGTCTCATGCTAGTGAGGGGATTCATAAGCAAACGCATTTGAATAGTGTGAATATGAAGACTGAATTTGTAAATGTCATAGTGAGCTTTCAGCTTAAGCTGTCTTGCATGATATTAATTGAGCATGAACTTTAGTAATATTATGCCACAATAATATCATGACAAAGAAATAAGTCAGCAGAATTCCTTTTTGGCAGCTGTAGTCCCATTTCTCAAGCATATGAATTGTTTTATTAGAAGTGCATAGCACATTTTTATTTAATTTTAATACATTTTTTCAATTTTGCTAAAAACTACAATATTGGAACAGAAAGGATTTACATTTTTATGAGTACGTGAATTTAAATACTTTGGAAAAGAAGTAATGGAAGCCCAAGTCTATTTTTAGACTCCTGAGTCTATTGTTTCTGAGTGTGTTGGTCATTTATTTTAAATTTAAGATGTTATTGCAATATATTGTGCTTGCATTTTCATCACAAGTGTCATCTGTGGAATTCAGATTGCATTCCTGGGTCTACTTGAGTATAATCATAGTTCTATTTCTCTCTTTAAGCTGCAACAATTATCTGTGCTTGTACCACTCCTATTCTACTCCACCTAACTCCTGTTAGCTTCCTCTGTGAAGAATTCTGTATGCGAGGAGAGGAGTTAGGATTAGAGACTGAACAAAAAAAGAGAGTTTCAGATTGCTTTTAAAAATAAAGGTATTATTTAGTAAGTTGAAGTTTATCTTTTAAATGAGGATAAGAGGACAATCCAGGAGTCTCAGACCTCATTGATCTTTCATCTTTTCCCTTATACTTCTGGAACCAGCTGAGTACTTTCAGAGATGCAGATGTGGGTTCTTTCCATCTGCATTTGTAGCTTCTGTTTTTTACAAAAGTAAGGCATGAGATGTTCAATAGCTTCTCCCATGAAACATAAATTCCTTGTTTTATCTGCCACAGAATTGATGAAATATATGAGCTATCCAAAAAGTCTGGTGGGACTCATATTACTTAACAGTGGACACTTAAATTGTAAACACTGACACGTACACTCCTCTTTGCTGAGAAATTGGCATTTTTAAGGCATAAATCACAGATCTCTTTTAGATGTTAGTTTTAGAATAAGATGGAATGTGGCCTAAAAGTGCTTGGAGTTTTTGTTTGTTTCTCTTTCTTTGTTTCCTTTTTTTTTTGTCTTTCTTTTTTCTTCCTTTTTTTCCCCCATTGACAGTAAAATAGAGTACATTTCTGTTTCAGATCCTGTTTAACTGTGATTAACACTTAGTCAAATGACCCCCTTTTTATTTTGAGTGATGTGAGGTTATGAAAGATAAGTACTGTTTACAGCAGTGCCAAAGGAATATCATATCAGATATATGTACTTCAGCAGAGTTTTTCTATTACAAAAAAAAAAAAATAGACAAAAAGTCTATTGCTCCTATAACTCCTATAGTTTTCTATTATTAAAGTTTTCCAAATTTACATCTCTTAAAAGACACAAATAAAAAAAAAATAATCAAAGCTTTTTCTATAGGACTACTACTTAGTCCTACCTTGTATTAAACTCAGGAATAGCTTCAGCTTTCAGACTGCTTCATAGCAAGTCAATTGCTGGACCTACAGCAACCAAGCGTACAAGGGCTCCTGAGATATTCAGGCTGCAGATGACATGCTTTGGATCACTGAGTGGAAGATCATTCTTCAGGAAGGTTAGGGATCTTCACTTTTTTTTCTTTATATTTTTTTATCTGGAACCAAATTTCTGTATCTTTCCATGGGGCATTTGGAAGTTCAGTTCTTCAGACTTTCCCAAAGTTCTAAGTTTCTGAACAGCATTCTGGTCACAAATTAGATTCAGAAAATCATCATCTTGTGGTATTCAGTTGCTGGATACTCTACCAACAACCTTAAAAGTGCTCATGAATTTAGGCTGGGTTTTCTTTCAAGAAACTAAAACTGAATAAAATTTATAGAATGCCAGTAGATTGCTAATTAAAAATTAATCATTTTTTTTCCTGAAATTTTGGAAGAGCACTTATTCTGTGAAGTATGATTCCTCTTTCCTGGCTTAAATTTTGAAAATTGCAATGATTTTATGCAGAATCTCCTGCATGTGGTAGGTACATTGTGAAATTGCCAAATTGTAAACTCACTGTTGAAATTGCAGAGTTGATTATAGTTCTTCAATTTAATTAAATTAACAGAAATGAGGTTAAAGGTTTTGAAATTTGTTTGTAAAATCAAATTTTTCTGGGATGCCAGTAAATTCTTTCATGGAATAATGTTATTTTGCCTCCCTGGGTGAAGTATTTATTCCAGTAGCTTTCAAAATTTTTCTTTCATCATCAAGAGCTTTAGGGATGAGTTTTACTGACCATTTACTTCTTTCCTTTCAGTTTTCAGAAATATTTCTGGTGGTTTATTCATAGCTACAAATTTTTTTATTATGGTAAAAGGTAGTTTTTGCAGGCCTTTGGATACATCTACCACTATCCAGTTCTGCTAAAACTGAGTTAATAATCCATGTTCATAATCAATGTATCTTGCATCAAGAACCCTTCTTTATTTTTTAAATTAGGTTTGGAAGGTCATAGTCATTCCTAAGTTTTTCCAAAAGGCAGAAGTACATTACTTAATTAAGTACTATTCTTTCAGTGTCTGTCTTAAGAAAAAAAGTGTGCTATGTATGAGTATCTTAGATACTAGTGTTCCTTACACATAAATAGTGTTTAATTCTCACCTAACTGTGATTAAATGGTGACTTTTTTAAAGCATTCATTATAAACTCAGTTTATTAGTTTAGAAAAAAAATACACATTATGGAAACTGTGATGTAGGCATTCAGAGCTTGATCCTAGACTTAATGAAAGAAATGGCAAAGTTCCTATTGACTTTAATGGCCCATAATCTGCAACTGAGGAAGAAGGTTGCTTGCAGAGGGTTTTTTATTAACAATGTAAGATTGACACAGACTGACAGGCACAGACTTCTCTAAATGTCTTTTGTTTCAGGTATTTCCTTGGAATGTTGCATGTTCTCATCACTGAAGTCTCTCCTATGTTTCGCACTGTAATTTTTATAATATGGCAATTATTCATGTAGCAAACCATAACAAACCTTTACAGAATAGAAGATTAGACTGTAAAAAAGCAGTAGAAAAGCACTGACATTTTCTCAGACACTGCTGAGGTCAAAGATCAATGTCTTTTCCCTTTCACATGACTTTGATAGCATAGTCAACATCTGTTATGAATTCTGAATCATCTGTCCTACAGGAAGCAGAACATAAAACTGCGCACGTTTTAGTCTCTTGCACTTCCTTAATTGTTAACTGAAAATGCTTTGCAGTGCTCATGGCTTCATAGTAGTACTGCTCATAATTGCTAGCAAACTACATAAAGTCTTCCTACTGGCATGCACACACACTGTCATTCAGAGGCAATGACAAGAATTATCTCTGTCCAATTAACATTGAAATGTATATATCTAAGTTACAAAAATTCAGATACTATTAGACGGAAAGGAGCTTCTATTCCAGTGACTATGTTCATGCAAAGCAGCAGCTGAATTCCAGCCTGGGTACAGGAAGACCTTATCAACCTACTGTCTGAGGCTGATGAATTTTTCAATTCTGTTCTGCTAGTCTGCTAATAATAGACACTAGAGCTTTAATCTTATTTATTTATTTGATCTTGCCTGCTTTAAGTGGATAATTGTTGATTGTTAACTTTATTTGGCATTTCCAATTAGCTTAACTTTTAGAAAATGTTCAGACACTGGGCTGGGTTTTGTCTATTAGTGTTCTATAAAATAAGGGTGATTCATCAGAAATCAATACTGCTTACTGCACTGAACTCTAAGGGTTGGATCCTGCTGGCATACTCTTATAATTACAGATTCAAAAATAAACAAATAGGAGAAAATTTCACCTGAAAACATGTTAGGGTTTTTATAACCTTTTTAATACAGTGGCGACACACTTGCAATCCTCACCATTAATGAATTAGACACACGAAAAAAAGAAAGAGAAGGAGCCAGTTAGAACTCTGACTACTTTGCCAGATAAAAGGGAAGAAAAATAGAAAAAGTTAAAAAGAGAAAGAGAGGTGGAAGAGAGAGAGTGAGAGAACTCTGGTTCTCCTTGGCTTCTTAAATTAAGAACTTTGTACTTGGCTGGACTGGGAATCATTTTTGCTGGTAATGTTTTTTTCTGGCTGGGAATTGGGTTAAGAATCTCTCCCCCTGGCAACTTCTTTCTTTTTTTGGGTAGCTAGTTTAAAAAAACACCCTTATTTATTCTGGCTGTCTGAATCTGCCTGTTATAGACAGCAGAATCAGAAAGAGAGGGAAATACCAGCACATCTGCAAGAGGGTGATCAATCACAGACACGTACTGCAAACAGAAATAATTTTTAAAAGTGTTAGCAACATCTGCTGATATTGTAGGTCTATTCTTTCAGAATATGCATGTCCAATACATCACTACTGAGAAGTCAATGTAAAATTATTTCAGTGCATTAACTCTGATAAACTTTCATTTGTAGATTCCTATTTTATCTTCAAAAGAAGAGAACAAACATCTTTCATTACTTTCTTCACCACCCTCCCTCCCCCAAACCTTGAACTGTATATTGATGTCCTTGACAACACAAGAATAAAATTCTGCATTAAGCTGGGAGGAATGATCCAGAATAATTAAAAGAAAGCTGCATCCTTTCATTTCCATGCAGCCTTTGGAAAACTCATGCTGCGAGAAGAATTTCTAACCATACATATAGGACTGTGAATCGCACATGATAAATAACTGTGTAATCTCCTCCAACTCCTCCCATGGAGGAGTTGAAAGGAGAAAAAAAGTCCAGTCTTTTGGTCCAAATGTTGACAGGAGGAGGGACGGATGAAGTAACATTGTGTTATCTATCCCTGTAGTCCCATGAAAGGCACTGCATGCAAGCTGCTTGCAGAGGTCTTTAGGTTTTGAGAGAGTGCAACTATTCAGGGAGAGGGCATTGATAGAATGGAGAAATGTTGCTCCTCACTGAAAGCCACAGGCATTTTCTTCACGTAGTTACTGTTGACATTGGCAGAAGTGGTTTGTACAATTCCCATTCTGCACCTGTATATTCCCCCAAGGAACGTTTGAAACCTTAGGGGATAGCCAGCCAGGCATAACACATGGTCACAGCCTGGGCCTACGTGCGGGTGAGATGCTCTTCCAAGCATACCTCAAGGTCGATGAATCCACAGGAAAAACATCCCACAGAAGTCCCTGTGGGTACGCAGGGCTGCAATCCCTGCTGGCTCTGTGGGTGTCCGGACCCATCCCCCCCACATTCCTCAGCACATGATGAAGTGGAAACTGTGGCTCAAGCCTGCAGATCATTCTGCCTGAATTTTGGCCATCCCGTGACTTTTTTCCATGGGAGGATGTTATCTGAGCCAAAATGTTTAACTGAATCTGGCAATTCTCAGCTGTTTGCTGGCAGCCACCAATTTGGTGAATCAACATAATTTGTGACACTCTCAGTGTGGGATCCTAAATGGAGACATTTTTATTTAAAAAAATTAATTAGATCAGCTCCTGTGAAGAAGGGGAGGGGGGAAGAGAAATTTAAAAAAAAAAGTTTTCCAGGCCTAATTATTTCTTGTGCCTGAAATGATGACTGTGGGATGAAGTGGAAAACCGCCACTCCTAAACAAGACAAAACCAAGACTGCCCACACCCATTAAAAATTCTAGGAAACAGGGACAAACTCCACAGTCTAAACTGTAATCTTAGCAATGTGCTGTGCTGTCAGCAAGAGATAGTACACAATTACCTACGGAAAGAGCAATTTCTTCCTGTCTTTCCTGCAACTTCTTTTCTTTGGGAAAAGAATGCTCCTTTTTCCTTGTTTTGCCCTCCCATCTTCAGCTGTTTTCTAGAGTGATTCTTTCACATAGTCAAACAAATGTTGAATGTCACAGCAGTGACTCTAGCTGCCAAATTAGACATGGAGCTGGAACTACCATTGTTTTGGATGTCTCCTTATTTAATAGCTTCTTGCAAGCCTTCTTTTGGTCCCTCCTTTTCTCATGGAATAAGAGCCATGGTTTGAGCTCTTGCTCACTAAACACTGCTACTATCAAAACCTGATGATTATATCTTGCCCTTGAAAGGGTGCAATATTCAGGAAAGGCAATACGTGGAGTAAATATCACTTAATATCTTAGCGTTCACTCTCTACAGAAATGTTCTGGCAGCATCATTGCTCTCGTGGTGGACAGTGGCCATAGAGTTTCCAGAATGCTGGGGGCTCTATTTCCACCTCTGTCCCCCTTTGCCATAGCTCCAGGCAGAATTTTCAGATGTTTACAGAATCAGTCTTAAGCACGTGAACTGACTTTTCAACCATCCAGAATTTTCTTCATCTCTATAAAATTGATTTCACTGTGTTAACATATGTTAGATGATCGTCTTTCAAAAGAAATTAAAATAGTTTATGGTCTGGGATTTCATTTTATTTTATTTTTTGCTTTTCATTTAGGCATACAAAAAATAATCATTGGTTTCTAAAATAAGTAGTTTCAGGACAGCAAGGGAATGAATGAAGTGGAGGGAAAGGAGTCTTACAGCACTTTATGTTTAGGTATGTCCTTCTAAAAATCATTATGGCTGAATGCTAGGTACGAAGGTAGTGTATTATATCAAAAATAAAAGTCTATTGACCAAATCTGCTGCCATTTATATCCCATACCAACTCATCCAAATCTTGAATAAAATGATACACCAACATAATTTAAAATTAACCACTAAAATTAAAACGTGTTTCTTCACATGGGCACTGATGTAACATAGGAAAGTTTTGACACAAAATAAATCATAGAATCATAGAATAATGATCATAACATATCATAGAATTATAGAATCATAGAATACAGGACTTATGTACAAAACTATTTTTATTTGACCATGAAGTCTTCCCAGTGTGTTAGCTTCCTAACAAATACCAACTAAAAACTGAAATTCAGGTGAAATACAAAATTTAAGTACTTTAATAACAATGGCAAGACAAAGATATTCATAATTCTCTGTGGGTTTTGTTCCTTTTATTATTCTTAGTCGTCTTTATTACTGCGTCCTCTTACAGGCTTACAAGTCGTCTTTTCTTCTTCAGTGATTCAAGATTTTTGACCACTGAAAATATTTAACCAGGCAAATTTTCATCTCAAAAAGGAGATTAGGCCAGAAAAATGCTAACATATTATGTAACAATATTTTTCCTTTCCAAAGATAAAGGGCTTCTTTATAACCATTTAGAATATCAAATGGAATTATAGGCCACTGCCAAATTAATTTCAACAACATAATCATCACTAAAAGTTCATATTTTGATTTGGTTTTATTTCAAAATATTTAGTAATATAGTATGCTCTTGGTATTCGGTCATTTGATTCAGTAAGTCTGTTACATCATATAGACTGCTAGCAGCTTGAGTGATTTAAATTCTGACGTTTATTGAATTAAAGCTATGTTGTGAAAAGCTAGATTTGTATTATTTCTTGTACATTTCTGAATATATAATCAAAGGGTTCAAATTTTCACCATGTCCCTTATTCTCTGGAGCTGTTCCTCTGTGAGATTATTTTTCTTCATTCATAATGAGAAACTGTCCAGTATTTTAGTGGCTACTAGCAAATGAAACACAATCTGCAGTCAAGTACAACTGTTTTGCTAGAAAGAACAAGGAGAATCTTATGCAACAATCTCTATTGCTTGTTTTCAGACACTGTCTGAGTCTCTCTGCACTTAGTTATACCTGCAAAACCCATAAAATCTCCTTCTCATCTCAATTTCTCCAGTATTCTCTCTCTGACTTGTGTGAAGTGAAACTATATCTTAAATAAATTTTCTTTTAGTATACTACAGATTGAGGTGATTGATCCTCTTTTCCACATCAAAGCGCTTCTCTAAATCCTGCTCACACTCTACCCTATTATTAAATTTCTTTGCCAGAAAAATTTTCTGAAATATACATATAGAATGGTTGTATACTTTTTGTCCATTATTTCTATAGAAGTTAGTTAATTTTCTGATTAAGAAAACTTGCCTAGTATGTTGACGAACATAATGACTAATTTGGGTATCCTACTACCAGGAGAGAGCAAACCAGTTAAATTTAAGATTTTGAAATAGATTGAAATATTTCAATGTATTTACACCTCTATAAGTGCAATCATAATTTTAGTTAGACTTAATATCTTTTATGCTTATGAAATTCACTCTTCTGCTGGATCTACAGACAGTTTAAGGCTTCTTAGCATTAGAGAAGAATCTCAAGAGCAATGGACCTGTGCTAGGCTGTGGTTATATCATTTCTGCCACAAGGAGGAAAAGGTGGAAAGTTGTGGAAGACCATGGAGAATAGGTCTTTCTGTTCTCACTGACATCTAAAGTCTGGAAAAAGTTGAAAGTCACAATCAGTTTTGCTGCTGAGAAAGATAACTGCACCAAATACTAGCCAATAGCTCACAGCTCCTGTTTTAGTGATTGCAGTATTACTTAACTTATTGTCCCAAATCTTTGGGGCAGGTAAAGTAGGTAGTCTGATCACAGCAATTTCACTGCCACCAGAAGTCTGCTTCCCCAGGGATACTGCCTCTTTGTTTCTGCCTGGAATTAACCCTGACCAAATAAGGTTTATGTTTTCTTCATTTTCGGTCATGTAAATGCATTTCAAAGTAATTTACATTATTTCAGTCATTTATTCAGTAACTAGAAGGTAATCATTGCTTAAGTAGTACATATCTATATCTATATTCAAATAGACAGATGACTTGATCTGGCTGTTCTTAAAAAAAAAGGCAAAACATCCTGAAAGAAACACAAACTTTTCCCAAAATATAATATTCAAAAGTAAAAGTTTGTATTAAGTACCCAACAGAGATCATTTTATTTAGCCTATCTTCTAGAGAGTAATTACATTTATTTAGTAATAAACCCATAGGTTCAGATAATCCAGGCATATGTAGGTCAAAATACCATGGAAAAATAAGAGCATGTCACTTCTGTTTGCTGATCCTTCAGAAGCTGTCTTCTTGTTGTTTAAGGCCTCGATCTTCTGGTTTTCAATGGAACTGTTCCATATTATCTGAGATGTAAAATTCTTTGAAATGGAAATCCTAAATTATTACCTCTTGACAGCTTCAAAGGATTAATAGCCCACTTTGAATCTCTTTGAAGTACTTATTTCAAATTAAAAAAGAAGTAACCCTGAAAGAAGACAATTACACCTTGAGCAATAGACAGCCTTTTTCCTTCTGGAATGTTTCCTGGCCCATGAGCATCTTTGAAGTACATATTGTTCACCAATTGTACCTCAGAGTCTAACTATATAACCAATAACAAACACTCCCTTTTAATATATCCGATGAAATCTGATATTTTAATAGTCAAAGAGGAATTACAGTTAGTTTTACTATGTACAACTTTGTTCCAAATAATTAAATTAATTTGAAGAGATTTGTTCTTACAGGAAGAACAACAAAATGTTGTCTTCAAATTCTCAGCTTCATCTCAGGCTACTAATTATGGGATTATTTCAGCTAAAATAGTACAATGTTTCCTTGCCACCTCTTTTTCCAGAGAAAATGAGCTGCTCAGTTTGACTACTACTTTATTAATCAACAAATAACTCCTAAAATTCAAGACCTATAGATCCTATACTGGTTAAATTCATGGTCTGGGAGAGAGGTGTTGTTTCTGAAACTTACACATTAAAATTAGAATAATAAAATCCCTGGGTGAAGTTTTACATTCTTAACTTTATTTCAAGAAAATGGTACATGAAAGACTGTGACCAACTTAGATTTATAGGTTGTGTTCTTCTACTCCTTTATGTCTTGATTTTTTTTTCCTTTTTTAGTTGTAAAATTAAAGAGGTGAAATAAGAATACCAAAGAAAAATTTGAAGCAAAGATTTTTAATATAATTGATAAACTTTAAATAAATAACCCTTCTTTTTTAGAAGTTCAATATTATTGCAATATTTTACAGAATTTCATGATCCAGGTATACAGGGGAAATTAATTATGTACGTAAGAAGCAAAGAGAGTTGGAGTGGTGTTTCTTCCCTTTTCCCATAGTACCTGTAGGAATCCTGAATATAACAAATGGCCTGTTCATTGAAATCCCTGATCATCCTGATTGATGTCAATTTTCAGTTTCCTTTGCACATGACATTTTCATTTTGTTTAAAAGAGTCATCAGACTTGGGTGGACTGCAGGACTGATATCAAAGAAAGAAGAGGCATGCCATCTTTCCCATGCAAACTATATGCTTGTTTCAAAATAGACTTAATTCAAGCTGATTTACAGCTGTATACAATTGACAAGTTAGTTAGACATACGACTTTCATGGTTGCCAAAAAAACACAAGAGAAATTTGGACCCTATGTCAGGAGAATTCATACCTCCTTAAGAAGAGGAAAGCAGCTGGCAAGCATCAAATATACTATGATCTGGCCTTTACACAAGAAATGTTACCTTGACAGTATATAAACTATCATTACAATTCACTTTCTATCATTCTCTTTCAGGGGAAATTCCTAGAGAAGATGACAAAAATAAAAGCTGTTCAGGAGGTGTTTCATACTTCATCCCCAAAGGGGAGTAAAAGTGAAAAAACCTCCTCACTTTTCCAATTCTTGATCCCACATACTTTGGTATAATAAAGTTTGACAGTATTGAAATTACTAAAATTATGCCACTACAGACCCTGAAGATCAAGATTAAAAGGAGTTCAGTGTATCTTAGCCATTTTTGCTAGTGTTTGTAATATTAATCCATTTATTCAGATTCATGCTGTTTTTTGAATTGGAAACTGATAAGCTGAGACAAAATAAAATTTCTTCCTAGCTGCCTAAATGGTAACATCAAAGTAGAGCACAAGGAACATAAAGCAATATTCTTTTTACTAAACGTTTTTTATTAAAATTATACTATTTTATTTATAATATTTTTTTTATCAAGTGAGATGATGTTCAAATAATGATGTCCAAATGCTGCTCTCACTATTCTTTCCAGTAATGACAGTAATGAGTAACATAAAATGTCAGCTCAAGATGAACAGCATTGAAGTTAAAGGGAAAGGAATCCCACAACATCATAGAAAACATCACTTAAAGGGTTCTGACTAAAAACGAAAAAGAAGCAGGGTATGACATGAAGAAATGTCTTCATCTTTCATTGTTTTTCCTCTTCCATACATAAAACAAAGTACAATTATGTGAATAAAAACTTTGGATTGAATAAAATTAACAAGCACACTAAATGTGTGAGCAAAATGTTACTACCAAGATATAAACCACAGACACTTTTCTTAATTTCTATGGTATCCACCTTATGTTTTATTTGAAAAAATATACTAAGAGCTCACGTGGAGACACACATAATTTTAGGACCATTCAAAATGAACTTCAAACAATGAAATTCAACTATTTTAAGCTTGTTCAATGGAGATGGCAGAGAGAAGAAGATTCAAGATACTAAGAGCTTCTTGTAGATGTAACATTATCTAAAGGAAAGGAATGTGAAAGCTCTTTCTTTGTCTCTAATAGAATACCAGTTCTTTTCTGAGTGCTACACACAGAAATAACATATTCCTGGATGTCACAGAGATACTTCTGAATATCAAATCTCTGCTTACAGTATAATGCAGAGTATGGAGAGGGATAAGGAATAATAACAGCAAAAATTTCAACCAAGATAAAAATCTCTGCTTGTGTGTATGAGAGAATCACTGATCTCAGTGTACTGAAATCATTTTACACACTGGGTGAGGGTCTGTCCTGTGCATCTAGTCTGATTTGTGAAAAAGGCATCAGTTGTTTCAAGTTTTCTTTCATTGGGGTGCGAATGGGGTCTTTTTTTTTTTTTTTCAGTTTTCAAGCCAAAAACTGGAAGGCCCATCAGACTGACAAGATGGGTCATAAACCATAGTTTTTTTGGTTACCAGAAAACTTACCAGTTATTTGAACTGGAAGATACAGTGTGATAATTTCCAGTGTGAGGTGTGAGTGATTTCTGTAGTCATTGTTTGCTGTTGGAGGTCATTCCTCTCATTCCACCACCTTGTACATATCCCATCATTTTTATCAGTTCTGTCTAGGCTTTTTTGAAACATGATCAAGTCTCTCCTGAGGGCCCACAATTGTCTACTTTCTGTAATCCCATCCTCAAATACCTGAATTACATGGAAAGTAAGTAAAACATGGACAAGTGTGTTTAAAGAGCAGTTTTGCACAGTTGTTCCAGCTCTACCTCTGATTGCTCCAGACAGGCTTACTCATTAGTCACAGCCTCCTTTTCTTTTCCCTTTGCTTCTTCCTATTTTAGCTCAGGTCTAGCTCAAATATATAAAAAATGTGTCCACGTGTCTTCCTAGTGTGCCACAAATCCTACTAACACAGAGATTGTGATTGCTTCAGAAAATCGCAGCAAGTAGATAATAGAAAGAACACAGCTAACTCATTTAACTAATGTAAGACTATTTTTCATGTTACATATTTACTTCTTTATGTCTGTCTCATATAAAATAGCTCCTGAAACGGAGTTACCTCATTTCCTGTCAGAGGCATATTCCTAAAATGGAACATGTTACACTGTTAATATTTTCCTAATATCCAACCTATATATTTTTAATTAATTTGATCCTATTACTACTGGATACATCCCTCCACACTATACGTTTACTTTTTGTACATATTTGGCAAATATCTAGAGGTTGCTTAGACCAAATCCTCAACGAAGTCATATTGATTTAAACCAGATGAGTATCTGGCACTTTATGTCTACTAAAGCAATCACTTTAAATCTTTCCATATAGCTTAGCCTCTACAGATGTCTGTCCTCTTGCGGCTATTTTCCTGATGCTTAATATTTTATATTTTTTTTTTAAGTTTTATTTTGTTTTATTTTACTTTATTTTGCAGGTAAGGAGAAGCCTAAAATGAAAAGTACTAGTCCAAATATGGTCACACTTTGGTAATATGAAATGGAGTTTCCTCTCTCTGTTCCGTTGATGTGATAAGTCTGTTAACATAATATACACTACATTTTTTTTAGCTGCCATCTTGCATACCCTAAACTTGTCCATTGGTAGAACTCCAAGGGGTGATTTTAAATATTTTTCTCTCCTGAATTTATCTTTCTCTTGGATAGTTGTGGTTTAGAAAAGTTTTACCTCCCAGGTGTAATAACAATAAAGCATAATTCATTTCTGTTCTCACTTGTATGCAGGGAACACATGAATTCAGAAACGCGGAGCAAATCAAGATTTGCACAAGAGTTAATGCATTCATGGTATAATGTAAGCATGCTGAAACAGTAGCAGGGACATGTTTCTTGATGAATGAGGTCTGAATTTTACATGCCTTAGAATGCCCTCTTTCAGTTTGTGCTCAACACATTGATCACACTTTGGGTGCACAGATTGCTCAGCTGTACCCAGTTGCTGTAATGGAATTTGTCCAGATAGAAGAAATACACTTTGTTTCTTCTTGTATATAGGATAAATGGTTACCAATCCCTGCAACTGCTAGGCCCAAATTTTAATTATTTTTGTTTGGGTTTGGGGTGTTTTTTTATCCCATTAAGCAATAGTCAGTTGATTTTTAACAGACTTCTTGACTCATTGTATGTAATGTTATCCATTTGTTTTTCTTTTAAAGCAACGTATAGTCTTCCACATACTTAGTACATAGAATATTCTGACATATTTGACAGTCCACTTTAGTGGACTTTAGTTTAGAATTCCTGCTCCTGTTCAGCTGACTCTTATGGCCTTGAAATATCTGGCAAACACCTCAGGTACAACCTAATTCAGCCTAAGTAGCTGTGACTGGCAAGGTCATGACAATAACTGTTAGTGTAATTGGCTCTAAAACACACGAATGTCATTCTTGTTGTGTAATAACTGCAGTTTTTAAACTTGACTGTATCATCTGGGGGACAATGATGGGTTTTAGAACCCTGCAAGAAAATTAACTTCCAGGTAACATTCTGGAGGTATATATATGTTCTTCTAAATCTCCCTGAATCTTACAGGGCTTTGGAAGCTGCTTCATGATCTAAGTTTTCAGTTTCTCAGAAATGTAGACAAATTTGAGTTTTCTAGAAGTAACAGAGTAAGGCCTGAAAAAGAAGGATGATGTGACTAGGAGGAATAATATGTAAACCGGGAGCACTGAGAAACAGCTGAAAAGAGTCATTTGGGTTTCCTGGAAGGTGAGGCAAAACTAGGAAACAGCAACAGGAGGAAGAGGGAGATGTAGAATTTAGGATCATTTTAAGCAGCTGCAAAGAAATGCAAAGTTATTTGGATTATTGGGAACTCTTTGTCATTCTTCCCACTTTGCTTCACTATTGCCCTCACCTTTCCCACTATCATTTGGGAATAGTATTTTAATTTACACAGAGTTTTCTTTCCAAGACCCTCTCTTTCTCTTTGCAGGAGCCTTTTATTCACCATACTTTCACTTTCTGGACTAACACGTGGAGGCAACACGTGGAAAGGAGGAATAGGATCTGCTCTGAGCGGAAAAGAGAGAGACATAGAAAGGGACAGCAGTGGGATATTCTGCATCTGAGGTTGCAAGGCCTGAACAAGGAGGCTGAGTGCAGCTGCTGCAGTCTCCATATGGGGTTGCATCCTCACAAAACCAGCCATAAGTTCACAAATGCTGAAAGAGACGACAGGAGCAGACCAAGAGACTGTCTGTTTGAATCACACGTTACTTGAGTAGCCAGTGGAAAGAAACAAGTGCCTATACTCTTAGTGTCTCTTTTCCTGCCACATAGAAATTTAAAAGTAAAAATCATATACTATCTTGATTTTTTTTTATTTACTGTGAAAATTGTCAAATATTATAACCTAGACCATAGTTTCATGATAAGAAAACTATTTGACTCATAACCTTAAGAAATGGCATATAAATTATGCAGGGATAAATAGCCACAAAATAGGTCATTGATTGGCAGAATACAGAGGGCATTCAGAGTTAGTCTGGGGGGTTTTGCTTTAACAAGTATCAGGTACCATTTATCTTGTATTTCAGAGACTTATTATGATAGTGATGTTTAAAATGTAACTAACTCAAAAAAGACATGAAAATAGTTGTTTTACTGACAGTATTTAGCTTTCCTGCCTCTAATGTGTGTGGGACAGCATTTAACAAGCTTTGCCACCTCCCTTTATGTCGTATTCAGTGCTGTCCCATCACTTCTAAATTTGTAGTCAGGTTCACAGTTTTTGCTGTTATGTTTTTCCAGTATTATTGCTCTCATTGTTACAGCCTGTATGGAGGGAATCCATGTTTATTTTTCACAGCTCAGTAGTCATAGTTATTGTAACTTCAGGGAGAAAGCCTAGGGACAATTCTCAGAATAATCCTTTCTTTTTGGAATCTTTACTGCATTGCTAACTCATTTGTCTAATTCTTACACATTTTATAAGGTGTTATAATTAAGAAGTGACCAGCCAAATAACTGACTGTGCACCTGAAGATAATGTCACGCATAAAATCCATAGGACTCAAAGGGCATTACTCTTTTAGTAATCGAGCCATGCTACAGCAAGCAACAGCTTTAAGTCTTCCATTTTCTTCTGAGTTCTCCTACAGTGCTCATTCACAGCCCGCTGATGTAATCTTGCTCTTCATTACCACATTTCCATGCTGTTCATTTTTTTTCAAATAGCCTGAAGCTATTTTGGTAAAAAGAGCACTACTGTGTATGTCCATTCTTAGAATTGCAAATGCTTTTCGTTCCCTATCCCTGAGGAATTATTTTGCCTGTAGCATTTCTAAGTCACAGAGGTCACGCATAAAGTTTTGTCATACTGAACTATTCAGTTCAAGCAAGATTAAAATACACACAAAAACAAACCTCATCCCCCATCTGCAATGATCAGGTTCATTGAGTGTGTTACAAACTTCCTCACTTTCCATTCAGTAAGAGCCAATTATCGTTAATCTACTGAGTTGGAAGTCACCTCACATACTAACAAATCTTCTGATCCTCTGACTTATAAACAGCTTTACTCATTTTCTGGCACCATCCCTTGTGAGTTTACAAAGATGGTCTGTACTGGCAGAAATTTCTACTTCAGATCTGTATTATTCTATTTATAAAGATATGTATTTGAAAAATAAACTAATTTAACTGAGTTATTAATCATAGAATATCTGTTTTGGTTTTTGTTACAGGCTGAGACCTTTACTGAAATAAATTTCCCTAGCAGAATAGAAATAATAACTGAAAAATACAATGATAAGCATTAAGAATGTAATTTGATGTTTTAGTTTTGCTTGGTGTTTTGGTATTGGGTTTCATGTTTTTTTAATCTTGGGGTTCAAGACAGATATCCTGAAATCCATTATCCATTCTCCATGTGATAGTTGTTTCAATGTAAAGAAGCATGGGTGGCATGAGGAAATTCCATCTGCTCAAAAAATTTCCATTAGTTTCCTTACTAATTTTTCCTATGTATTCTTTCCTCTCATCTCTCCTCTTGCTTTAGTAAATTTGGAGTAGAAAGCTAGACACAGTTGCTGCAGTGGCTGGCAAAGCAAATCTTTCATAAGATTTTCCTGAAAGTTTCCAAAAGTTCACAAAGGCTTAAAAAAAAACTTGCAGTGGAAGATCACTGAAAGAGTTTTTACCAATGTAAGCAAAAGGTGCAAATAGTGTTTCTGCTTAGCTATTACAAATATTAAAAGAAAACATTTACCAGAGAATACAATGAATTAAAAAAACACCAAAACCAAAAAACAATCCAAAACCAAAACTAAGCAACCAAACAAAACCCACAAACCAAATCAGTCTTGTTATCTTTAAAACTTGATATAATTGACAATAGCCAGTCAAAGTATTAAAGAAGAAAAAAAGAATGACAAAAAATATTGATTTTAGCCCTCTGCTTGTCTCAGAAAAAGAAGTTAGTAGTTAATCAATTTTAACATTAATTTTGATGGAGAACAATGTAATTCTTTGTTTCTAAATCATGAAAAGATATTGTGCAAGGGATGCACATAACAGGTTTTGGGTGGTTTGAATCAAATCCAGAGATTAAGCTTTCTATTGCCTGTTGAATTTTAGTAACTCTGCTCACATCCTGTACATGTAACAAATCTTGTTCATATATTCAGTGCACACATGCTTCAAGAAAAAGTTAAAGGAGAATAAAACTACTTCCTCAGTAAAATTTTAGGTTTGCCATTAGTGCAGAAGGTGTATTTCTTCTTTTGAATGTGATGCTTGTGTTGTGACGAAGTTTCTGCCTGCATTTCCTCTGCTGCTTTTCTGTGGGTGCTTCTGCTACTGCTGTTCCCTGGGGCCATGAAATGGGTGAGAGTCAGCTTCTTATGCTCAGAGGGCATAAGCAGCCTGACTTCAGTGCTCACGATAGTGGAAGTCTGTTGGAAAAGGTTACTAAGCACTTCCAAATGCTACCAATTAATGTGTTTGGTGGATTGTACTAAGGAGCATGCAGTACAGAAGGAAATCCCATATCTTGCTAATTCAATACTTCAGGCTCGGTGGTCACTCAAACTGGCTTGTATAATAGTAAGCTGCCAAGAGTTCAGAGGCTGACAGGTCTTTTTTCTTTTTCATCTCAAAATCAACATGATATCCCATTTATCAGCTCCCCGACGTTTTCAATCCAAAGTGCTGTTACTATGTCTCTCTGACTTGTTAATCTACATTTCCATGATAACAGTCATCCTTATCGTGAAACCTTTATTTTTATACATACATGAAATTCAAAATTATAAGCTGTCTTTGGTACTTCATGCATTAATTGTATCTTGTCTAAGGTCAAAGATTGTCTGTGTTTTAAAACAGGACACTACTGGGAATGATGTCACAATGTGTTCATCTGATCACAGCATGTTTGGGTTTTTTACTAGAAACTTTTAATGAAGATCTGAAACTATGGCAAACGTGGATGTTTTGCAATGGATTTCCTATAATGCAACTGAAATTAAGATCTAGAACTTTGCTTTTCCATTTGCTTCTGTAGGTGTTTAGATATCCATCACGTTTTTAATGATCACAGCCACAACTGAAAGTGGAAATGTTAGGGTTTGGAGATTTATGCTTTATTCTTTAACCCCCAAACCTTTTGAAATTGGTGTGTGAAGCTGTCAGCAAACTAATTTGTGATGGCATTTCATTCTGACTTTTCCCATTACGGATTGATTCACCTTTTGGTCTTCCATGTTGCTCACATAACACCTGAATGGAGAATGGCAGGGAACTTTATTCGTTTGTTTCAAAATAAATTACTAAAATCCTCCTTTTGGAACAGTGAACAACCTCTGGATCTCTGTTTCATTCTGCTTGAACTGTCATTTAAAAAGATCGTATTAACAATAAATCTAAATCCTCCCATCTGCTGTAAAGCCACGAAATGTCCAGGCTATATCTCTGCTTTTTCTCATCATTAAGACAGTGGACATGCCAGACTGGAGAAGTGAAGTAATTCAACCTGTTATTGTTTCAAAATGACAGTGTAGCAAGAGAGAAAAATGCTCTGTAGTTTAAAATAACAACCTAAACTTCTTTTACTTAGACTGTAAAACTACATCTTGATATAAAGGATTGATGTTAAATATTTTTACTGGCATTTTGCAACACTTCAGACAGTACGAAGCTTCAGGAAAATGAGACTGCTCTCAGTCTGGCATCTAAGCACATTAGTGGTCTAACCACAGTCACATTTTTGTGTTGGCATCATGGAAAAGGAGAATTTTAAGTAATGTTTTTGAGGTGGATAATGAAGTGTCATTGTGGGAACTCTTCCTATGCATCAAGAGGTAGCAAGAAAAAGTACAAGGACTTTTGTTTGAATAAAAAATAACATTTAGCCAGTAGAGTAATGTCACAATGGAAGAGAGGCCAGATTATCAACAGTAAGAGAGAGATGATAGGCTATGTGGGACTGGAACAGAAATATCTCGAAAGTGAGCAAAAATTACTTATTCAAGACATGATAGACAATAGACCATCAATGATATGATGTGAAGAAGAGGTTAAGGTTTTGAAGGAGGAGTATTTTGGCAAAAAAGATGTGAGCAGACTCCAGAAGCCCCAGTCTCCCCTGGGACCAGTTTCAATTTCCTGCGATGTGATATAAGGCCTAAGTCTTTCCCTTGAAGATCTTAGTGGGAGAAAAAATGTAAAAAAAAAAAAAAAGAAAAAGACCCCAACCTTATCAGAAACTGATGAACACCTCCACCATGTTCCACCTGAGCAGAACTTGGTTCAGCCCAGATGACTCATTAATCAATACTATATAGTTGTAAGAAGATAAAATTATTTAAATTCCTTCTGTTAGAATCAAGAAGAAGAGGAAGTTCAGTTAAGTGGTTTGGGCATTATCCATCCTTGATTTTCAAACCTAGACTGTAAAAAGTCCTGAGGACCCTATGTTGTAATTTAAGCTGACTTTCTAGTCCTACTTTTGACAAGATATTGAACTCAATTAGATTATGGGATCCTCTCCAGTATGAATTACCCTAGGGATAAAGAAGGATTGAGCTAGTCATGTTTCTTCCCAGGAGTGAGCCATGAAGCATGTCTAGCCCTTTGAGGTAAGTTGCACTTACGGATCTCCCTTCCAAACAATCCCTTTAAGATCTGAAAGTTACAAAATGGAAATGTTATTACCTTCCGCAGAATCTCAGACTGCAATTTATCATACCCTGATTTTGAGATAGATCTTACTATTTTCTGTGATGCATCTTCATGAGTCATGTTAGATAATCATTTTTCCTTCTGTTCTGCTTTTCATGTATGTATGAAAAGTTCGTATACATATAGGTATACAAAAAGTTTGTATACATAGAAAATAGAAAAGGATGCATACATTCAAAGAGGACCTGCTCAAATTAAAAAAATAAAATAAAAGCAAAACTAAACTCTGATATTTAATGTCAGAACAGAACTACTTTTTAAAACCAGTTCATGCAATTTGTTTATTGTATAAAAATTTGCTGGCCAGACACTCTTACATGAATATATCCAGTTCAAATGAATAGAAGGAAAATAAATCTTATTTCAGGATTTTTGAAAGAATAATTTTGGATTATGTTAACATTGATGTTAGCATCCTAACATATCACTACATTTGCCTATGTAATTAATGCATTACATAATAATTTAAATTGAATGATTAATATATAGGGGTTTATTATTTCTATTCAGAATGCATTTTAATAAATTATAGATTTTCATCTGATGGTCTTTCTAAAATATCTTAGTAAATTTTTGTGATCATCAGCAGACCATTCTTACTTTTTTAGTGAGGATGAATTAATGTTTCCTGGAAGGTAGATTTATTGCTGGGGCATGTCGTAGATCATAGACCAAAAACCCCATTGAACAATAGATGCATTTTGCAGATTAATTAACTACGGTCTTGTCCTGGTTTCAGCTGTAACAGTTCTTCCTAGCAGCTGGTGCAGTGCTGTGTTTTGGTTTCAGTCTGAGAACAATGCTGATAACACACCAATGTTTTAGGTATTGTTAAGTAGTGTTTACCATGATTCAGTTTCTCATGCTCTACCATTGAGTAGGGGCACAAGAAGCCGAGGGGGCGGTTGGGGGGTGGAGCAGAGACAGGACACCTGATGCAAACTGGCTAAAGGGATATTCCATACCACAGCACATCATTTTCAGTATATAAAATTGAAGGAGTTACCCAGAAGGGACCGATCACTGCTGTGTCAGTCACTGTGTGGTAAGCAATTATATTTTGCATCACTTGTGTTTATTGTTTTTTTCCTTTTCCTTTTTAGTTTTATATTCTCTCCCCTTATTATTTCTTTTATTAATAGTAGTAATAGTAGTTTCATACTGTACTTTAGTTATTTAACTGTTCTTTTCTCAACCTGTGGGGTTTACATTCTTAAGTTACTCTTATGTAAAGTGACTCTT
Source organism: Nestor notabilis (assembly GCF_000696875.1). NCBI lineage: Eukaryota > Metazoa > Chordata > Aves > Psittaciformes > Psittacidae > Nestor > Nestor notabilis. Next base: position 17,765 of record NW_009931587.1, on the reverse strand, counting down.
TTGCCAACTGACACATCCTATCATGGGGTGTGTAAGCCATTACACTGATTTTGATTGTATGGATTTTGAGGGAAAATATGAAAGCATAAGCACAGATATTCTCTTGTTACTTATAAAATCAAAATGGTCATTAACCAAAGCGTACCAATCATTTCCTTGCTATGATAGAGGTGGAAGATCAATAGCACATAAAAACAGTGTGAGAAGTATAGGAATTGGCTTTTTGCCACTTTTTCATAGCTTGTCCCCAGGAAGAAGATTTAGATTTAGACTTTGCATGTAAGCAGAAGTTTGAATAGCTTTATAGATCGCTGTTAACAGCTTGCGTTATAGAAATGGGAAATTTTTCAGTGCAATGGTTCTCATCACAAAATACTAACCCAGTGGGGAAACGAGTCCAAACCAAAACATCTTACTTCTTTTTTTTTTTCTTTTTTAATCTTCTGGTTTCAATCACGCCTTCACATAGAAAGATGCTGCAGACCAGGCTGGATTTTAAAAACACAAGTAGGCAGAACACAGTTAGGCGGAACAGAAGTTCCTAAAATGTTGAAGAGTGTTGTAGTTAGGTCACTCACCTAAGAACAAGAAGATTAAGATTTTAAATTACTGCTCTGTGGGAGTCACTTCAAGGATTTGAATCTTCTTTTTTTTTTTTTTTTTTTGTAGGTGAATGCCTTAGCCACTGAGCTATTAGCTGTGTTCTTTCTGTCATTATTGATGGAGATGTCCTTTTATGTGCATATAATTAAAGATTTATTGAGAAAAAAAAGGTACATTTCCATGCATTCGTTTGTGCAAATTCAGTTTTAAAAGCCCCATCTAAATATTCACAGCTGGCTCTGCACTGGTGGCTGTCAACCCAGCAATTTCCCCCATTTAAATAATTTTTTCATTATCTTCACCTTCACTGAAGGCTCTATCATGTGTTGTTGCCATGTCATATTGCCAGCAGGGGTAATCAAGTTGAGACAGTGAACAAACCCTCATAAAGATGTGTAAAGAAAGTATATAGCTTTGCTTCTGAAAACAATGGCAATCTGTAGGATTCTGGTTTTATACTCTCTGTTAGACTGTTTTCTTGATTCCTCTAGGAGATTAGCCATGTGTGGATTGTGAAGGTGTGAGACAGAGATAATGCATATGTATTTAGAATACATGCATTTCATAAATTATAATCTAGATCCTAAAGCACACTTTTTAAGCACCTTAAAAATAATTGGCTACATTTGGAATAGTGCCAATCGTGTATATCCCCTTTGTTTTACTAATCTTAAGAATTTTAGGGCTCCTATAATTTCATTAAAGTGTTTGCAGAAGTATACATTCAATATAGTATATTTCTTTCAATTTATGTCTTTATACTTGCAAAATATTTTGCTGATACCTTATACCCATTATAACCAACTTTATTTTTTTAAAACAGTTAAGTATAGCACAACAATGTCCTATTTTGGATGCAGTTCAAATACTCCATTAGTTTCAGAAGATGTCTCTATTACTTCTATAAATTTGTTCATTTCAACTGTTGACATTACATAATCTGGATGCTTTTTGCTTCAAACCTGTAGCTTTCAGTTCCAAGGCCCTACTTCCTTCATTTGCAACAGATTTATTCTTCTCTTGTACAATTTATTTGGTGGCATTTTTTCATAAATGTTCAGCTTTTAACTCCATGTTTGCATACAATATGGCATTGCTGAACTTAGCATTGTTGTTTACAACTGGGGAAAATATTTTGGGAAATGTGCATCTTATCAATAAATTGACGTGACCATTTTCAGTGAAAATAATTCTCATTAAGCCAGTAAAACGTTTTTTTTTTTCCTTTTATTTTTTTGTTTTTGTTGTGTTGTGTCATTTGCTTTGAAGTAACAGTTCTGTATTTTAATTTAAATGTTGACGGAAATGGTTTAAGCTTGCTTTTGGGAGAGTGACTCATTGTAAATGGTAATTGTTGTCAGCAACCCATATTCTTTGTCAACAGCTCTCATATGGAGTATTGCCACTTCAAAACTCAGCTTCACAGTAGTATCAAAAAAAAAGAAAGGTAATGTAGTTAAAAAAAATAAGCAACAAACCAAACAAGCAAATAAACATTTTAAACATCTCTTCAAAATAAATCTCTGTATCTCTGTCCTGAAAAGCAGTGACTATTATCTACCTGGACTTCAGTAAGGCTTTTGACACTAACACCCATAAGATCCTAGCAGTGAAAATGATGTAATGGCTGTGTGAGAAGAGAGCATAATGGGCTGAAAACTGTCTGAACAGCCAGGTTTAAAGGGTGGTGATCAGTGGCACAGAATGTAGTTGGAGGCCAGTGACTCTGCCTGCTTTCCTTCTTCTTTTCTCAAGTTATCCAGTAAATGTGGAAGACATTTGAATATGGTTTCAAAATGAAATGAATTTGAATATGAATTCAATTGAATATGAATTCAAATTGAAACTACAAAATCTGTTATAATCATGAGTTTGCTAAGCATGAAGAAAGTAGCAGAAACCATCTGAATGAATGACAAACCTGAGATAAATTTTGAGAAATGTTAGACTTCTGTTTGAGGAACAGATATTATATTTCTGAACTTCTGCTAAGATAAAAATAAGCATCTGCTTTTATATGCTAAGACTATAGATCAAGCCTATTCTTATTTTATGATTCAAATATTTCTAAATATAAATCTTTCTGGTTTGAATAATAAGACTCATGGAAGTAACTTACAAGTGAAGGGAGAGATTGAAACACCAAGTGCCTGAATTGGAATGAGAGGTGAGCCAGCCATACAAAAATATACCATCTGTTTAACTGAAAGTATGAAGGAACTCAGCAGAATTGTCTGAGGTCATCCTTGACAAAGTAATTTTGAATAATTTTGAACACAGAAAGTTTAAGCAAATTTTGTATGACCCTCTGTAAATTTTCTCCATCCCCTTTTAAATATTCAAATCAAATCTATAAAATCTACAAAATCCTGGCCTTACTGTATTTGTGTATTTAACAATGTCTTATTTGTGTGTATCTATCTGTACATCTGAAGACAGACTTAAATTTCTATAGTCATGTTATTCCTTTTCAAAATGTAGTGTGGGTTACAAGTGGACACCAAACTCTTCAATGGAGTTCTTAATGAGAGTTTCAGGCTTAATATTACTCCTATCTTGTCTACCTTCATATCACGTTAATTGATTTCCCGGAATCTCCTGTGTGAAATAAAGTAAATTCCTCATCAACAGGTGTCAGATCTACTTTGTGCCTCTGCCTGATGCTTTTCAATATTCTCAAAAATTTTGTATATTGTTACCAAAAAAAAAGGGTTGGGTTCTGTTATACTACTGTGCTTTGACAGCACCTTTCCCATGAATGTAATATTAGAGAGCTACAGAAGGTTTAGTACAATTGAAATCCTGACAAATAGAAGAAATGAGCAGAGGGTCATGTACAACAGAAAAAGAAATGTAAAACCTGAAATAAGTCAGGGATAGGCATTCAGTGAAGTTGCTGAGGGGATAAAACAAAATGCATTTTCAAAACTAATGAGAGCTGCTATGCTGCTATCACTCCTTGAGGCATGGGACACCAAGATAAAAGATCACATGAAGACCGCTAATAGCCATATACCATTCTGACAGTGAAATCGGATAAAAAATTTTCTGAGGGTAGCTTGCTCTTTTTCTCTTCCTTTCCTTCTTACACAAACACCTTTCCTGTCTATATTGGCAAATTTTCTTTTTATAAAACATTTGGTATTTGGACTGTTGAAGCAAGGATAAAAATGCAAAACCCAGCTAGGACTATACTCTGATGAGATGAAATTATAGAATCACAGAATCATAGAATCACAGAATAGTTAGGGTTGGAAAGGACCTTAAGATCATCTAGTTCCAACCTCCCTGCCATGAGCAGGGACACCATACACTAAACTATGTTGCCCAAGGCTCTGTCCAACCTGGCCTTGAACACCACCAGGGTTGGAGCATTCACAGCTTCCTTGGGCAACCTATTCCAGTGCCTCAGCACCCTCACTGTAAAGAACTTCTTCCTTATATCTAACCTAAAGTTCCCCTGTTTAAGTTTAAAGCCATTCCCCCGGGTCCTACCACTACAGTCCCTAACGAAGAGTCCCTCCCCAGCATCCTTGTAGGCCCCCTTCAGATATTGGAAGGCTGCTATGAGGTCTCCACACAGCCTTCTCTTCTCCAGGCTGAACAGCCCCAACTTTCTCAGCCTGTTTTCATACGGGATGTGTTCCAGTCCTCTTATCATCCTCATGGCCCTCCTCTGGACTTGCTCCAGCAGCTCCATGTCCTTTTTATGTTGAGGACACCAGAAATGTACACAATACTCCGAGTGAGGTCTCAAATCAACTAGGTTGGAAAAGACCCTTAAGATCATCAAGTCCAACCATTACCCCAGGACAGCCAAGACCACCACTAAACCATGTCACTGAAAGCCTCATGTACATGGGTTTTGAACACTTTCAGGGACGGTGATTCCACCACTGCCCTGGGCAACCTTTCAGTGAAACAATTTTTTGTAATATCCAGTCTAAACCTCCTCTGGTACAGCTTGAGGCTGTTGGCTCTTGTCTTATCGCTTGTTACTTGGGAGAAGAGACTGACCTCCACCTCACTATAAACTCCTTTCAGGTAGTTGTGGAGAGCGATAAGGCCCCCCTGAGCCTTCTCTTCTCCAGACTAAACAACTCCAGGTCCCTCAGCTGCTCCTCATCAGACTTGTGTTCCAGACCCTCCATCAGCTTCACTGCCCTTTTCTGGACCTGTTCTAGCACCTCAGTGTCTTTCTTGTAGTGAGGGGCCCAGAAATGAACACAGGATTTGAGGTGTGGTCTCACCAGTGCCAAGTACAGGGGGATGATCACTTCTCTGGCCCTGCTGGTCACACTATTTCTGATACAAGCCAGGATGCCATTGGTCTTCTTGGCCACCTGGGCACACACTGGCTTATGTTCAGCAGCTGTCAATCAACATCCCTAGGTCCTTTTCCACCAAGCAGCTTTCCAGCCACTCTTCCCCAAGCCAGTTGCACTACAACTGGCTGTTGTGGCCCAAGTGCAGGACCCGACACTTTGCCTTATTGAACCTCATACCACTGGACACCGCCCATCGATCCAGTCTGTCCAGATCCCTCTGCAAAGTATAAATGCGTACACACATAGTATAACATAATGGTTCTATCCTTTTCCAGGACAAGACTTAATTCAACAAGAGTTATGTCAGATCTCCAGAAATTTAAGAAAAAGAAAAGTCTGTCTGTATAAATTTATTTTTTTATTCAAACACAGAAGAAAATATGTCTATCTATATGATTTGTGTACCCTAGTCAAACTTTTAATGCATTATAAAAAAAATCTTATTTAAATCTCACCATCAAATTAGGGAGAACTAAAAACAATCATCATAGGCAAAATTGAGTTCTTACTGTTGCACGTCATGAAAATTATTAACACACCAAAAAAAGCCCTATCTGAAAAAAGCCGAAATAAATACATATTTACAGAAAGCTAGCATGCTAGATAGTATGACTTATTCAAAAATTTCTGTTCTTCCAGATTTGACATTCAGGTAACAATTACCTTTTTTGAAGATCTTCTCAGGTCACTTTTGTATTTGCCAGCTTGTTTGCAGCAGACATTTTTAGTATGTAGTCAGCACTAGAGAAATGGTCTTTTCAGCAGACCATGTTTGGGTTTTGTCCTTAATTTTTTCCCTGCGTGAGATCAACTTATGACTAATGCTTATCGCCTTAAATCTGACCAGGTGTACTTTGTAGGTGAAAAAATAGTTTTAACCGCAAATGCTAATAGATAACAGGTGTTGTGACTGTGTGTGGGTAAATGACTGGAACCCAACTGTTGAACCCTTAAGAAGAAGCCTGACAGCTGTTAGCTGCAACCAGTATAGACTGCATACAATTTTTGATAAAACTTGGAATAAACAAAAATGACACATTCTGAATCCTCCAATTAAAAAAGTAACATGAGCTAGAACCAACAATTATGAGGATGATCATATGTTGTGCTTCTGCATATGGACTATATATATTGGGGAAACTGATGGCTTGAGGCCTAAAAGAAATGTTCCTGGAAAGAAGTGATTTTGGAAAGAAAAAGCAGTCTTGGAAAGAAGAGGGAAAAATCCTGGAAGAAAGGTCCTGAAATGGGAGGAGATACAATGCAGAGAAAATCTGGTGAAACTCAGAGATCTTGGCCAGCAGAGACACAACATGACCCAACATGACTTTGAGCCCAGTATTCTGAGACCAGCGGAAACCTCCGTGCAGGGGAGGGAAGTCAAAACCTACTGAGTGCATTGCTGGTGGTAGTGAGTGTGGGACATAATCAGATGGGGGAAAAGTTTCAATCCTTTTGGTTCTTAAATAAATCCCATTATAGAAAGCTACTAGAGGTTACCGTTTACTCTGACTCACCTGTAACCATGTCTTAATTCGTAGCTTCTAGTTTACAGGGTCTTTACATTTCTGTTGTCTTGAGTCTGTTAGTACCTTAGGCTTAGGTCCCATTGCAACAATTAACTCTCCTGTTGGTTAATATTTTGATTATCAGACTCTGACCTATTTATGTGTGTGTATGTTACCTGGTCTTTGGCTTCTTTTTTTTTGAGGGAACTGTCGTTTTCTTAAATAATTATTTCCCCCATGTTCTTCTGACGGATGGCAGCAGACTACCATTGAGCCTGCAAGTTATGGCACAGGTCCTGGTCACTCAGTGACTTATGCTGCAGGGGGAAACTTCCTCTTTGTCTTGTTTTTGCTATCATTTTTCCTGATTTCCTCTAATGTTTTCTCACTGTTTAGTAAGCAGTTGGCAATAAGTGTCTTTTAACACTGATTTTTGCTTTTATTTTCCTTCTGTGCAGGTGTCTGTTCTGGGTTGAGCAACCTTTTGTGAGTTTAATACCATATGCTGAAGTACAAATGTTCTATGTCATTGTTCGTGCTATTAGAAGCTCTTGTTTTGTCCTCAGTTTCATCAGTGTGAGATCATAAACCTGTGCTTACATATTCTTCAGTCACCTGCCTTGACTGGACATAGATCCTTAGCTCATGGAATTGCAGGACAGAAGGCTGAGTCCTCAAATCAATCAGTCATTGAAATATCACAGGTAATGGTTCCTCTTCTGGTCCAATTTCCAGCTGAAGACTTTTGAATACTTCCCAAAATCCTACAGTGAAGGCTTACATCCCCATCTTTAACAAATTATTTCTTTTCTGTTTTCTGTTTATTTGTTTGTTCGGTTTGAGTTTGGGATTTTTTTTTGTTTGTTGTGTTGGGTTGGTGGGTTTTATTGAGAAGTAGGGGCAGATAGATGGGAGGGAAAGAAGAAGATAAAGTGGCTTTGTACCCAGGCATCATCATCAGCTGCTGGAGTACATTTGATTTTGTCCCTGTGAAGGGTTATTGCATTCAGTTCTTGCTATCTTTCAGTGCATCAGTAAATAAAAAGCTTCACTTTCTCAATGGTTGATGTTTTTTTAAAGACTTGTTTTCTGTTATCATGTCTTCCATGCCTGTACAGGTTTCTTTGAATGTCAGCATAACATTCCCTGTGGTCTTAGGACTTTCAGTGTTTCTCCCCTCCATTTGAAACTGAATTATTTTTGCTTCTGAATCATAATTTTATTTATTTTTGCAGATATCTCTAAAGTTCTCCTTGTCATCAGGTTTCATATACCCTTGAGAAGATTAAAACTGTTAAAAGGGTGCTCTTCAGAGATATTATAATGACAACCAGCATTGTAATTGCATGCACACATATTGACTTCCTGACACTGGTTTCTAGTTCTTTCCTCCTATAATCTTTTCTCCATGGAATTTACTTTATGATTATTTCATTGTTTTAGAAAGTCAGATCTGTGGTATTAATACTTGCCCATACCTTATCACACTGTCAATCTCTGTTGTTCAGACTTAACCGCCTTATAACAGTACATTTTACAAGGTCCTTAAATAAAGTGGACTTGCCTCCTACTGCTGTGTACAGTGCTTGATCATTGATAATTACGTAAAGGGCACACTAAAGAAATATATAATACTAAAACATCAGATAACATCACTTTGTTACAGGGGTCCTAATACTTTATTTTTAAAATAATTTAGAACCAGGGTAAATGACAGCACAAAGTCAAAGACAGTGAGGGTTGTATTATTCACAGTTTTGTGGAAGACTTTAAGATTTGTAAACAATTCTACAGGAGAAGAAATGAAGCAATAGCTATAATTCTCAAGGGAAAATCTGGGATTTACTGAAAACTTGGACAGAGTCTGTTCTAGGAATATATGAGAGCAAAAAACATCTGATGTATAACTCATAAACAGAAGTTGTATTACTGCTGTTCTTCAAGGAACCTCAACTACATATATATTATCAGGAACTGTATTCTTATAAATAAACATAAATGAGATTAATAATCTAGAACCTGCTGCCCATTGATTTACTCTAACAAAACCTACATCTCAAGTCTGATTGCAGTAACTGTTCAGCACCATGACGATATGGAGAGACATTTGCAACTGAAACTTAAAGTATAGCAGGGGAAAAGTATTAGCCAAGATAGTTTTTTTTTTCCCCCAGTGGCTATATTTCACTATAAAAAAAACCAAAAAAACTTCCTATAGTAGGACAATATGGCAGAATGAAATGCTGATGAAACATGATAATTTATATTTTGCATTCAAAAGAGAAAGAAACACATTAGTTATTTAGAGAACTTGTGAATATAGCTACACTACTCCTTGTTTCACTTTCTTAACATGAGACTCTTGCAGACTATCCGAACAGATATTCTTTTATGTTTGAAAAATAGGTATGTACATTACCAATGAACGAACATTTTAGCACAGAATGTCCATTAAATCAAAGCATCTAACCAACCTAGTGGGGCAATGTGATGGTTCCTTGCTACAGTTTAGGTAAAGCAAGTAATGTGGATACTGAATTTAATTCAGAGTTACTGCAAAAACAGGATAAAAAGAATGCAGTCTTCCAGGAATCAGGGATAAGGAGATCCTCTAAGTTCCCAGGAAAGCAGGCATGTTAAACCTGAAGAGCAATCCTGTGTTTTCTGTTATTATTGTGCTGGGACAACCTTAGATAGTACCTGTTCCTCTCTGCTTTTTACTTTTTCAGTGATCCTCGCTAGTTTCCTTACATGCTGATTAGGCTGTATCAAATTTGGAAGTATGGGCTCCCATCTATTATTGATCATGCTTACTGTCAGTAATGTTATTAATGACTAATTAGTTATTAACAAAGTTTGGCAGTAGCACGAACACACACTCTTTGCTAACTACATGAGCAAGTAGAGCTGTGAATAAATGTTAGTTCTCATGGATCCTGTACACACTAGATTTGCAATTTCAATTTGTATATACAGACCTTGTATATGTGCTAACTCAGTGCACTGCTATGGTACATTGTGAAATGCATAGGAGCCATTTCTCTGGAATTTTTGGAAGCATGGCACAAACAAGTTTTATTGAGCTACAAGGTATGTTGAAATAATTCTTAGACTCCACACTAAATTTCTAAACAGAAAATAAAATATATTTGACAAAACTCAGGGTATTTGCAATTGGTATTCAGTAGTAGCTACAGCAATACTTTCTCAGAGAACCAGCTCACCAGAGGAGGTATTTATGGCAATGACATCTTATCAAGTATATCAGTAGATACAGCATTTGTCTTAGCTTTAGAAACCTAAATTGAACACTCTCCTTTTACCATGAGTATTAGATCAATTTTTATTCCTTCTCTCCATCAGATAATCTATCTGCAGTGGCATGGCAAGGATATAGGGAATATTAAGGAACACCTAAAGAGTTATGGGTCTGAAAAGCAGGGAATTTCATAAGCAGCTTGCTAGACAGCTTGCTGTAATGACTACTCAATTATAAAAGATGAGTCATTGGATCAAGGACTTATACTTCAGATTATGTCTAAACTGTGGGACCTGGATCACATCCAGTCCTCTCAGCCTAGTCTACCTTCACGGAATCTCAGTTTTATACATGTGAGAAACAAGAAGGTGTTAGCCTGCTCCACACTTCATTTTCACAGAGAGGCCAGCTTTTAATATCCAGCTTATACATCACCAAATGAAAACAAGAGAATGAAAATTGAAAAGTAGCTAATTGGTCATAGACATGATGCCTACCATAATGGAGTTGATATGACTGTGAAAAAACAATTATGAACAATTATGAATTATAGGTCACAATTCTGGACACCTATATACAGAAAAACCTAATTCAAACAGAAAGAGTAGTACAGAGAAGATGATAGGAACTAAAGCAATCCTATATTTTGAAAAATTCAGGAGTATGTTTTAAAGGAAATAGTTCCATGGTAAGAGAATTAGCACAGAAGAAAGAATGAATGCAGGCATCTCAGGGAGATGCTGCTGATAAACAATTCTGACTAGCTTAAAAAGGACATACACATGGACAGCTATGTCACTTGTACGTATCTGTGTTGCACTGGATAAAACCTTATAAGAATCTGCTAAATATTTTTGAATTATTATATTATGTTTGTAGCCATGTCCTAAAATATATTGGCTACAGTTATGATTAAGTTAATAACTGTATAATTAATATAAAATAAAATTAACACAATTCTAGCCCCAAATATCTTTTAGCTCACTTTTTAGGTCACAGTTTCACAAAATTTGAACTGTGAAACTTGCTGAAGTTTATGTTGAATCTAAGGATTGAGAACTTCAGCCACCAAACACAAAAAAGAAAACACCACACTACCTTCTTTATTTAGATGGACGGCTAAAAGCACAGTTAAACCATATGTCTAAATAAGTTGCACAGTGGACAGTGAGCAGCTGATTGCATAGTTGGATCATATTTCTAAACTGGATGGTAGAAGATCAGTTAGCAACTTATACATATTTAATTTTGTTGCCCTTCATTTTCTTTAAAAGTGGTTTGAAGAAACAAACAGAAAATTAAAAAAGGCAGGTAGCTGGTTTGTTTGTTTTTGTTTGGGTTGGTTTTTTTTTGAAGGAATTATTCCTAATTTTCAAATTATTGTTCTCTTTTTATTTATTCATTCTGGAAAATTTCCTTGTTTTCCATTTTACTTTCTTATTGTTTGTTTTGTCATTAGGAACAGTGGCTATGATGACCATCACCATAACAAATGTTAGGAAAAATAAGTGTAGAAGTGGCAAATCGGGGAGGAAATAGAAGTCAAGGAGAGACAAATGAAAAATAACAATCTAAAACAATGGACTATTTATTTAAAAGAATAGTCCTGAAATATTAAAAAAAAAAAGGTTTTTTCTCATGAAAAAAAACTTTCTTTTTTGCTAGTGGGATGGGGAACAGAATCAGAAAGAAGGTAAAAGTCATGGATTCAGATAAAGTTTAATAGAACATAAAATGAAGGGAAAACAATAATAATGATGATAAAAGAATATACAGAACAAGTGATGCACAATGCAATTGCTGACCAGTGCCCAGCCAGCCCCTGAGCAGCAGGCCACCACCCTGTGACCAACTCCCCCCAGTTTTATTGTAGCATGACGTTCTATGGTATGGAATATCCCTTTGGCCAGATTGGGTCAACTGTCCTTGGCTGTGTCTCCTCCCAGCTTCTTGCGCCCCCCAGCCTCCTCTCTGGCAGGGCTGTGTGAGAAGCTGAATAGTCCTTGACCTAGCACTACTTGGCAACAATTAAAACATTGGTGTGTTATCAATGTTATTCTAAACTGCAGCACAATGTCAGCTCCTAGGAAGAAAATTAACTCTATCCCAGCCAAAACTGGAACACAAGCAGGCTGATGTTACTTTCTGGGCTTGTCTCTGTCACATCTATTCAGGTAAGAACATTATTCATCACAGCTGACAAAAAGGAAACTGTATCCCTGATTTTCACACCTCATTGACATTGTAGCACAGAATGCTAAAATTATTTCATTCCATTAAGTCACACAAAACAAGTCCTTCCTTGAGGTCATTCATTTCTATACTGTTTTATCAGCTGAAAGAAAAGAAGAATGAAAGCCACTGAAAGAGTAGATGAGAAAGATCTATTAGGTCATCTGTTCCTTCTCTCTGCTAGAATGTGATTGTTTCTTATTGTTCACTTAAGCATGCCTTCTCACATCTGATTTAAAAAGACATAGGCAAAAAGCATTCCATCACTTTCCCTAGGAAACTAGTAGTTAACTTTGCCAAGAAGCTTTTTCTTCTTCATGTAACATTCTATCCATCTTAATTTTTTTCTGTTACTCCTGATGATAGCCTCTTAACATCATGCTGTGCTAAATAATCTTTTACTCTCCCTGATGTTTTGTTTGGAGAATAATTCTATACTGTCCTGCTTGCGAGAACAACATCACCTTTATTTATAAATCAGGTAAATGGAATGGGTCCAGTAGAATATGAGAAGTTGTGTAACAGTCTTCCAAAGCTGAAGGACTAATTTAATAGCTAAGGTTAATAGTATAGTTGCCTTATATCTACACAGTAGATTTATTTACTTAAAATAAATCACAACTACTGTCACACAGTTTGCCTTCATCAGCTAAAGTAACAGCACCTGACTGTCTCAAGAAAATACACAAGTTGTTCATGTAGTTATTCCTAATACAGGAATAATTCTTAATAGGTGAGTTAGACAAATACTGCTTTGTGAATGTTGTGAGGACTGATGAAATGCGGTATCAAGGAAAACTCTTTTTTTCTCAAAAATAACAAAATTTTGTCTCAAAAAATTACTGCAAGAATGTAACTTTCAGTAACATTTTGTTCTTTTTGGAGGATAATGTCAAGATTAGATACATTAAGATTAATACAGTTAACTCACAATTGAAATATGACATTGTAAACATTGGTCTTCTTATCTCAATATTGTAAACATGGCAGGCACACCCTTAAAATTTACTTAAAGATTACCAGAAGAATAATATTATGAAGTTAGCATTTTTGGTGAGCTGATATTGCACCTTCCTACTTCATGAAAATCATGATCAGCTCTTCCACAGATATTCTGCCAAAGAGCTGTGTTTGATGAGCCACTTCAGTATTAAACAGCAAACTGCAGTCACATAACAGCTTGCACTGGATATTGCGCGCTACTCAAGCTCTGATGCAACTCAATTGATTTTATCGGAGTTACAGCAGGATTTTTTTTTCCAATCTGTTTTGCTTAGTTTATGCCAATAGCAAGTAAAACACAATGAAAAAGAATGAGATATTCATACAGTTTTTTAAAGACAGAAGAATGAGATCAACTATTTAAAAACTGGAAAATTATGTCAGAGTGTGAATTCATAAGATTTTGGGTAATTCTGTTTGATCTAAATATGTGTTTCATTTCCATATTGATGAATTTCTAGAATAGAGAATTTTTAAGATTACTGAATGCAGGAAAAAGGAAACGTTATTTGTACTGTCAATGTGAAAGTGTTAAAAAGCTAAATTATGACTTTATAGTGATACAAGGACAAACTCCACAAGCCTACATCAGTACTACATCAGTAGTTCTGTTTACATTCCAAAGAAGAGCCATTGCAAAAAAAAAAAAAAAAATATATATATATATATTTCTGTAGGCACAAGAGGAAAAGACGTATACTGAGCACTGAAAAAAAGAGCAAGAGAGGTCAACCTGCTGTTCAACAACACCAGTATTGAAACTGAAATGGCCAGTGAAAAATACTTGATTTCCATCGCTTGGGTGATTCATAACGTACATCAGAAAAATCACATGGGTATTTGGGGTTTTCTGGGCATTTCTGCTAACATCCAATACATCTTATCAGAATCTGAGAGGGAAAAGAAGATTTTTTTTCTGAGTGTTTCCTGTTAAACCTACAAGCACCTGTTATATTTGCGAGGCAGCTGAACGCAAGCAGAAATAAGTGAGAATTATTGGAAAGGAAAAAGCCAAAAATGGAAACCAGCACAGGATTAAGAAAAAGAGAATCTGGAGTCCAGTTTCCTGTTCAACATACTGGAATAATTTTAAATTATAGCAACCACAGATTGGTCCCTATTATTAGCAATTTAGAAAAGTTTCATAACTTTATCCTGCTGGCTTGCACTTTTTTCCTAACTTCAAATTTTAAGTTTCTGAATATGTCATAGTCTTTTTGTAGGTAATAATAAGTGACATATTTAGGACATCAGAATGTCTGGAAATGGTTAACAACATCCGCTAAAGTTACTGAGACCATTCTTGAAGTGAATACTGCCTCAGAAAAAGGAGCATTGCTACCATCCATGCAAATAAAGTATTTCAGAACCTTTGGTACTTTGATTTTTTTACTAGTTCTGGAGCTCTATCATTAGCACTGGATTAGCAAGAATATGTGACCATACCTTTAAAACACACAGTTTATAGCTCATGGGTTAATAATAATTATAATGTATAATACAATTTATATTCTTAATTAACATTACCTTTTCTTTTATTGAAACAAATTAATATATTAAATAATGATGTGTAACATATATTTAATTATCATAATCATTGTTTTATTATTGTCATTAAGTGGTTTAATTTTAGCATACAGTCTTTTTTCTTTGTAGTACATCTTTGCGAGAAACATATGGAAGAATAACTTGGAAAATTATGCTTCTTAGATGCATGTATAGGAGTGTGTGTAAGTGAATTTTAGAGGGTGAAATCTGGACTCTGTATGATACATAAGAACAGTGCACTTTGCAGGCTCAGAATAGAAATGTTAAACACTGTCTGAAAAATTTCAAATCTAGAAAATATAAAAAAGATGCTTAGCTTTCATGTCATATTAACATAAGCTACAGAATACCGGCACCTGAAAAAAGAGATAAATGATGGCTTTTTTCCACCTCTAACATTTATTATTCTAACAGTGGTTTTGGGTGTAATTATGGTTTTTTTCCCCAAATGACTCATCTCCTCCTAATTGAGAAGATAGCACAGTTCTTGAAGGGTGACATTCTGATTTATCAAAACTACAGAGTTGAAATAATCCAGCAAGTGCTTTTTGCTGGTGGTTAAGGCAGCTGTGTGAAGCAAATAATTTCATTACCTCCTTCATACTCCTCCTTTCTTGCACTCGATGGTATGTTTGGTAATAGTCAATTGTGTAAATAGAAAAAAAAAAAGCCAAAATTCAATCTCCTTTTCCTTCTATTTTGCTGCTCACTAAGGTTGTCAGTTATTTTGCTAAAAATACACTGTTTTGTAAAGAAGTCATACAGTACTGACAGCAGAAAATAGCTGTGGGTCTGCCATATGCAACACAAGGTACAAGTCTGCATGGAAAACTCCTTTATTTTCTAGGCAATTAATGTTCTCCTGCTCTAATTACTGCTGTTACAGTACCAAGAGTATTGGCAGAAAACACCAAACAATTAGTAGTCTTAAAAATAAATCTCCCAAACTTGAATTATATTGTCAGGTTAGTATTGATGGCGAAAACTTCTGATAGGACAGTGCAGGTCAGATAAGAGAAAAGGGAAAAAAGACAAAAATGAATGAAAGGATGACAACAAAAAGGTGAGCCTACTGTAACTGCTAAAGCTAAATAAAATGGATACTATTGTTTCTGTGATTATTAGGTACCAGCAGGGTTGAAAAAGTTATACTTGTCACATTTGTAGCTCACATAGCCAGTCAAACAAGTAGGATTGTTATGGATAATAAAACATCCTAAGTTGAAACATTCTGTGAGCAGTATTCCCTGAGCCAGGAAGCCCATCTGATTTGTTTTGGTGTTATTTGGTCAAGGTGAGAGGTTTGAAAAGCAGTTAGCAATAGATGATACTGCAAAACCACAACGTTGTTTATTTCTTCTGTCCATTCTATCTGAAATTGTTCTGCCAAAATAAAATCCCATTTCATGCTCAAAAGATCAACAGTTATCCATTTTGATTAATGGATCTTGAGGTCTTTAAGCCAGAGTATTCCTCTATTGTTCATTGCATGTGCTTGCGAAATAATTTTATGCTTTTTAAAAGTTTGTCTTGGCTAGCTGTTAACCTCTGAGATTCTCCCATTTACTCTGTTTCACTGTATTTACTTGGAGACTGTTTATTTGCATATAATACTGCTCTGTCCAAGCACTATTTTATTTGCATAAAATACTGCTCTGTCCAAGCAGTATTTTAGAATGTCATAAATGTGTGTGGCATTTTATCTCTTTGCAGTAAAGACCTGTTTCTAAATTCCTTGATCACATATATTATTACCTTGTACTTACACCATTCAGTAGGAGCTATTGTGCCAAAGGTTAAACAGTCAAGTTCCACAAATTTTAATGAAAAACTTCCTATTCATTTCCTAAGCTGTACTAAAGCAAGATATCATCCCTTCCCTCCAGCGTATCAACCGAGCCACACAGCTTGGTGTTGTCAGCAAACTTGCTGAGGGTGTACTCAATCTCATTGTCCACGTCACTGACAAAGATGTTGAACAAGACAGGTCCCAACACCGATCCCTGAGGGACACCACTCATTACTGCTCATATAACTCCAAAAACTGAAAGTCAGATGCTTCAGCTTTCCCTTTTGAAAATGGAGAATAATAGTATTGAAGAGTTCCCACTTTTATATAACACCATTATCCAGAAACCATGCTGTGTGCACACTCCAAGTGTGCTAACAGCACTTCAGCAAGGGGAAGGGTATAGTTAAATGTTGGAATATGGGGACAGGTTGGTATATACCATTAAAGGCACATAACAGATAACAATGAAGGGAATAAATGTGATGGTTGTTCCAGTCTGTCTTTTTAACATCTGTCAGTGTCATATGATGTTAAGATGACTGAAACATAAATTACCCTTGCAGGGTGATGGGCAATGGCGAGAGACAGAGATTCACTGAAGAGGTGTTGTTTCAAAGCTCTCATTGAAGAAGTAATTACATGTTTTAAATACTTGGGCTGTTACAGTGCATCATGGAGGAGCAGGTCCAGATTCAGAGCCTTGAATTTCAATGGTGATTGATAGACGAATGCACATTTCTTCTGCAAACCACTCTCTTTTCCACCCTTCTAAAATCCTTCATCCTTCTACCTTCTTCCTTCCACAGCAACACAAACACCCAATCACAAAAATTCTCCAGATATAAATGCAGTCAAACTTACGACTAAACTACAAAACAAAATAGTCATAGCTATCAGATTTTTTCCAAAAATTTTGAGATTTAGTTGCCTCTCTGAGGCCAAGGATATATTCATTGTTTACAAAATTATTTCTCTAATCTGAAATCTAATAATGATCAGCCTTGGATCAAGTGTCATGAAAACCTAAACAGTCTTCACTGAATCTTAACGGACTGCATATGCGATCTATATTTGCAGGCTAAAGCCCAAAATGACATTTCAGAAACCCACTGTGTACAGTAAGTAAGAAATGTAATATCATCCTTGACTAAAACACAAGTGTTTTCCAAGATAATTAATTTCATTAGCAAATTCATTTCATGATCTTCAGTGTGCAGTGCTATATGGACAGCGACAACTGAAAACATGGGTGTTATCAGCGTTGTTCCCAGACTGAAAGTCAAAACCACAGCAATGCACCAGCTACTAAGAAGGAGAAAAAATGACTGCTGTAGCTGAACCCAGGACAGTATCTACCCCTTATTCCATACCATTCACGTCATGCTCAGATCCCGCATTTTTCAATACACCATCGCTTTTGTCTCACATATATACATATATATATATATACATACATACCCAAACCCACACCCAAAGAGAGAGATATCATTCCT
>NW_009931586.1:0-16147 GCF_000696875.1 Nestor notabilis | reverse complement strand
GCGAACGCGTAGCCTTAGGCCGTGAGCGGGCTGCCGGTGGGTAGGAGGGTGGCAGCGGGTATGGGATGCCCCGGGAAAAGGCCCGGGGAGAGCCTGACAGGTGCGGCGCCTTCCAGCGCCAGCACCTGGGTAGGAAGCTCACTGCTGGCGCCTTCGGGACCTGTGTGGGAAGCTAGTGCGTATCTGCGTGTTGCTTAAATCTGGGTAGCGAGTGTTTGCAGAAGTGTCGTAACAGTTTTGTTGTAGCTGATCTGCAAGCAGTTCTTAGTGAAGATTTGGTTTTCTCCGCGGTGAAGCGGGAGTTTTCAGTTTATTTCCACTGTTCTCATCATGCGTGTTCATAATGTGTTTGGGATTACAGAAGATAAATGTGTGGTAAAAGGAACCTGTAAATGCAGCTGTAGGTGCCCCTCTCTTGTAAAGCAAGTGCAGGAAAGACAACAGCTGACAGGGAGGGCTTAGAAGTGACATATTTTAGAGGGCGGTGAACTGGCCCTGATAGGACCTTTAATTGTGTAAGGGCAGTGATGTTCCTGCTAGCATAACAGTTCAGGATCAATGTGGCCAGTGTCCCCTTCAAATTTAGTATAACTTTTTTTTCAGCTCTGTGGGGTTTTTATTCAGGCTTATTCAGAACAACACTTAACTGCAGCAGAAATTCTTATGCGCAGTTTTAACAAAAAAGTGTACGTGGATGGGAGTAGCAGCTTGGAAAACTTTTGTAGAAGCTTAAATGTGAAAAGAAAAGCAATCTGCTAAACATTTGTGTGGTTTGGGGGTTTTGTAATATATTTCCAGTGTTCTCCGATTCAAAATACATTTGATAACTGTTTGTAGCAACTTCAGAAAATAAGGAAGTTTTCTGAACGGAAATTAGTTGCAGGGCATCGTGGAAGAATTCGGCAGCAGGCTGTTTAAGGGGAGGATAAACTAAGTCAATTTCTTTTGCAGCTTTAGGACATAAGCACAATTTACAGGTCTTGGGATTGAGATTTCTTTGGTGGTTTTTTTTTTTCCTCTTGGTCATATGCATTTTATTTAAGCAATACAAAGTATGTACAAACCTGTTGCGTGCTGTCCTTACCTACAGTACAGATTTTCTTTCAATTGCTTAATGCAATAACCGAATGTATTGTTTCTCACTTATGGCAAATAATTTATTGCACTAAAAAGAACTGTACTGTTTCTGGAACAAGATTTTGGAAATGGGCAGTAGTAAAACATGCTGGAGAATGTATGGCTGCCGCGTTTAAAGTGTGCCTTGTAGCCTACCATGTCAGTTGCAGTTTTGCTAGTGGAACTTCATTGTGCTCAGGCCTGTGCAAGCAGTTTTGCTACAGAGAGGACACCCCCTTTCAGGCTGAGCTGTGATTCTTGGGAAATCTGTTGTGCATATAAATTACCGTCTGATACTTGGGTTTCATCTGGTGAACTAGTTGATCTGATTCCACATATGAAATGTTAATTGAACATGGTAAATACAGAAGTTAAGATGGGCATGGAATTGCCCCAGAGTGTGATAACATAGTAGGGTGGAAGGGGAAGAGTAGCTGCCTGGAGGATGACACTAGTAGAACTTCCAAGTAGGAGTTAAGACTGATCTTTCTTAAAGATGGCTGTAAAAACCAGCAGTGTGTTGGTGCATGTGGTGACCCATTAGATTCACTGTTAGGCAAGAAGATAATTTGAAGAAACTGTTACTAAGAGAGGATAAAACTGGGTTGAGGAAAGTGTAGTACATGTCGGGGGCTGGGGAAGAGGTGGGCTTTTGGAAGTGACAGGGAGGGAAGACCTGCTTGTTAGCATGTTATAGGGTGGTTGAACCATGGCTGTTACAGTTGCTGGAAATGGTAAATATCAGTCGCAGTGCATTTTAGGATGTATTTCAAATAGGGAAGCATAGAGGTCACTAGTATGGTTCTGTGTTGCCATTCTCAGCCATCGTATGTGCTGAGTTAGGCGTATTTTTCTGAATGGTGTAAAGAAGGAATACCAGGTTCCAAGACATTAGGGATTTATATGGTGAAGACTAAAACTGTGATTATTTTAACCTATCAAAGCCAAGCCTGGGTATTGGGTAGGTTTGGGTGCTGTGTTTTTTTGATTTTGGTTTTGAATGTGCCAGGGGAGAGGAAATAATGCTACAGAAGGGGAAAATTGTGCCTTTGTGCTTCCCTTGGTTATTAATAAATGGTTCTAATTTGGTTACTTAATAGAGAACGAAAAGAAGAGAAAGCTCTCTGACTTTTGCAGCAATGATAAGCTGGAACAGCTTTTCCTACCATCTGTTTGTTTTTTTGGTTTTTTTTTAATCTTCATTATTCTTGCCCACCTGAAATAATTCAAATTCTGAGGATTGCTTGACACAAGAGGTACTTCCCGTTAATTCCTGTGGTTCCCATAAAGGTATCTTCCATCTTTCTCTACGTATGAAAAAAACTGCAAGAGTACTACAGCATTAATTGCAAACATGTTTTTCTGTCAGTGCAACTTCAGGTCTGAGAGACTGGTTAGTGTTAGTAAATAACAGCCTGAAATGTGCTGTTACCTGTGGGCTGTTCTCTCATGCAGTCAAAACATTTTTTTCCTTTTATTTTCTTCCCCCCTCCCCCAGAAAAAGGAAGATAACGGGAAAGCCAAAGTTTCATTTCCTGTAGCTGTAAAATACATTGATACAATGTTCTTGTGTATGTGGTATCAGTGGTAAGTAAAGGTTTGTTATAAAGGTAGAACAGCTGAGAATGCTAAAAGTGTTCCTTGTGGAAACATTTCATGTGAAACGTGTTCCATAACAGTTGTCCTGACTTCTGTCCATAGTGGCCAGCGGCATGCCAGGCTCTTGCCCGAAACTTACACTTCACAGCCTATGGAAAGAAGAATGCTTCTACAAAGGTTTCTGATTCGGTAGGTTTGTGCTTCTTTATATCTTAAGTAACAGATTGGATAATACACAATGCTTGAGAGACATTAAATGAGTGGGTATTGGTGTTTTGTGTTGTGCTCGAGTATGTAATGAGACTGCGTTTTGAAATGGATAGCTCTTTTTAATGATGGTTTCCACCCAGGAGAGTACATAACACTTGCTGCAAGGGTCTTTTTAAGAACATTAAACCTATACTGGTTGCATCTCCATGAAACTTAAGTTTGACCTAGCTTGAAATCTGCGTGATCATGACAAATCGATTTGTTT
Source organism: Nestor notabilis (assembly GCF_000696875.1). Taxonomy (NCBI): domain Eukaryota; kingdom Metazoa; phylum Chordata; class Aves; order Psittaciformes; family Psittacidae; genus Nestor; species Nestor notabilis. The sequence continues at coordinate 12,957 of NW_009931586.1, read as the reverse complement.
TCCCAGATTTCTACACAATACCCAGTAGTGGACCATGAATTTGATGCAGTTGTTGTGGGTGCAGGAGGAGCAGGTCTGCGGGCTGCATTTGGTTTGTCAGAAGCTGGATTTAATACAGCATGTATTACGAAGCTGTTTCCCACCAGATCTCATACTGTTGCCGCGCAGGTGAGAAATGAGACAGAACAAACACTTAAAAGATCCCTGCTGTCATAAAGCTGCTTTGGATATGCACATCAACATCACATTTTAAGGCCACGCTTCCTCTTATAAATATTGCATATTTAGTTGAAGCTATTTTGGAGGGCGATACCTGTTTAGATTCTGTTCAGTGCTTTTTCACTGCATTCAATATAACTTTGCAATTTCCTGTGTTACACAAAGCAGCACAAGATAAGAGCTGTTGTGAACTGATAAATTGCAGAGGTTTCTCACAGCCACATTAAATATGACTTTACTGTATCCCTCGTACACAGAGCCATAAATGATATGTGATTTTTAACAGAAGTGAGCAAAATCTACTAAAACTACTTCAGTAATATTCCATGGAAATGGATTTTCATTTTCAGGGAGGGATCAATGCTGCTCTAGGAAACATGGAAGATGATAACTGGAGGTGGCATTTCTATGACACAGTGAAAGGGTCTGATTGGCTGGGTGACCAGGATGCCATACACTACATGACTGAGCAAGCCCCAGCTGCGGTGATAGAGGTGAGACTCACTGGAGCTTGTCAGCTGCAAGTACTTATAACACAGAGTAGCTTCCAAGGAGACCTCCTTACTAGGAACATAATAAAATAACTTTTTGCTTTGTTATGCACAAGAGTTTCCGATGCTTGTATTTGGGTTAACAGCTGGAAAACTATGGGATGCCATTCAGCAGAACTGAAGAAGGAAAAATATATCAGCGTGCGTTTGGGGGACAAAGTCTTCAGTTTGGAAAAGGAGGACAGGCTCACAGATGCTGCTGTGTGGCAGACAGGACAGGACATTCACTATTACATACTCTGTATGGCAGGGTAAGTGGCTGTGAGGTAAACTTGCTTTTGCTTTTTTATTTGCAATTAATGATTTTTCTTTCCTCCCCTGGTGTTTGGGAAAACCAAACACCTCCCTCTCTTCTCCCTCCCCTCAATGCCCTCCCCACCAAATACAAACACAACAACAAACACACCCCCCCCCCCAAAAAAAAAAAAAAACAACAAAACCAAACCAACACAATAACAACAAAAAAACCAACCAACCAAAAAAAACTGAAATAAAACCCAAACCAAATACGTAGCTGGTCACATAGGAACAAGGAATCCAGGAGAATGACTGATAACAATTCTGGTTTTCCTTCCTTCCTGAGGCAGTGTGGAAGGATGTAGCAGAGCTGATGCTTGTTTAGTGGCAGGAGTGTGCAGAAATAGAATAAATTATAGTAGTGGAAGTATATATTTCTGATATATAATAATATAGAGATAAAATAATATATATATTAAAATACAGTATTATGTATAATATATATATAATATATAGTATATGATGTCCTGAACACAACAGCTGTTAGTGTACACTGTGTTAGCTTTGTGGTCTGTAGTACTTCACTTTTAATACTTTTGTGTCTGTTAACTACACCCAAAGAGAATTTATGTAAACATTCCACCAAAAAATATTTACAAAAAAATCTGATGCAGCAGCACTGGGGAACTGTGAAAAGAAGTACAAGGCAGCATTTTCGTTCACTCATCTTCAAACGGGGAACAGGGAGAAATGAGAGGTGTAAATGCTTTAAGACCTACTGTGCATTTCTGAGCTGGCTATATGGCAAGTAAGTGACTGCTGTTCCAGCATCTATTCCTGTCAGTTCTGTAAACCATAACTGAAGATAGGGTCACTTTAAAATGGTAGTAAGCTACTTGAAACCTGAAATTAAGTACCTAGTAGCTAATGTTTTTTTTATTTACTTAGTGGCTAGCTAATTGCTCTCCTTCAGGTCCACACTATAAATGCTGCTGCAACACAGCTGCTCAGTGCTGATCCTTGGGGGCATGAAAGACTTACTTGGCTTGATGCCTGCTGCTGCTGGTATACTAGGCTCCAGGAGATGTACTCCACTTCTCTGTGAGAGGTTTACGTAAAGAAACATGCTGGTACGTGTATCAAGCACTGCAGCTGACTAAAGTGATGCCAAAGGTACAGGGGAAATAATGAGGCTTGCTGATTCGCTATGACTTCTTGGATTAAATGGTTTGGTAACTACCTATATCCCTTTAAGCTAGGTTGGATTCATTAGCAAAGTTTTATAAGGATTTGTGAGGAAACTGGTTTCCCTGAGAGTTGGTCGGGGTGGTTTGTATCCTGATACAGCCCACAGGCATTGACAGCTTTGAAGAGGGGTTTACTTTGGTTTCTGGATTTTTCTGAAAGTTGTGGGGGGTTTTTTATTTTTTATTTTTTATTTTTTTTTTTTTTCGTTTTCCTCAGTCTCTAAGATATGACACAAGCTACTTCGTGGAATATTTTGCCTTGGACCTACTTATGGAAAATGGAGAATGTCGTGGTGTTATTGCCCTTTGCATAGAAGACGGCACTATACATCGTTTCAGAGCGAAGAACACTGTCATTGCCACGGGGTAATGTAAAGTTTATGACAGATGGCAAACTTGAGAGTGCTGCTAGTTGGACCTGTGTGTTTTTACATGTATTTGAATCCAAAGTGTGGAGATGACATGTTGACTTGAAAAACATAATTTATATGTTATTTTCCCTCCCACTTCTGCCTCAATCAGAAGCAATGGAACTGCATTCCATCATTCCGTTTGAAAGAAGACACATAATAATTTTGTGACCAAGTATAAATTTAGTACAAGGTCTAACCGTGAGTTCTAGAACAGGGACATGAAGTTTGAATGTGTAAGAGCGCATGTGTATGCCCCCAATGGCCTTAGATTTTTTGAAACATGCTGTATGTTTCTGTTTGTTACAACACGATATGCATTAGTCTTTTGCTGCTTAGGGCTGTCTTGTATCTGTTTCAGTATGCAAAATATTTATAAACATACCTGTCAAAGAAAAAACTGTTTGTTTGCCTACATAATTCGGCTTTATTAAAGCCAAGGCTGTTTTCATACTTGTGTTCTTTGAGGTATATTGAATATGTAGATAAATACTTTTTGTGAGAGTTTGCCCTGAAATTGTGAGTACGGGCAGTTCTCAGTAATGTTGGAAACTAACCTATTTGTTTTAGGTGTAAGATTTCATGTTTAATACCTGATTTTAGACAACTGAGTTTTGAAATCTAAGAACATAAAATCAGGGCCATATTGAGGATATAAACTATTGCTGTGTGCTATTTTTGATAGAACTGCTAGTAATAGCTTGAATGAAGTCTAATAGTAGTGGATTGAGAGAACTTCCTGACACAACTTTTTTTCTTGCAAAAAGGCTTCTGATACTAACCTATCTATTCGGCTTCGGAATTGTTATTCTTTTTTTTGGGCCTTCTGTCACCAGTTGTTTTTCAAATGTGAGCATAACAGGACAATACCAGTTTGTTTTTTTTATTTTGTTTGAACTTAGTACATGGCAAAACTTACGCATCTTGCTTATTAACCCTCTGCTCTATTTCTGTTACTGTGCAAGCAGCATAGCTGAGCAGTACGTTCTAGAGATTTCTTTTACTTGCTAATTCTGTAAACCTTTGTGTTCTGTAGTGGGTACGGCCGCACTTACTTCAGCTGCACATCTGCTCATACTAGCACGGGTGATGGCACTGCTATGGTCACGCGAGCTGGTCTTCCTTGCCAGGACTTAGAATTTGTACAGTTTCACCCTACAGGTACAGAATATGAAATAATACTTACATTGCTTTCTGAGTTAAACAAACTTTTTGTTGTTTTAAAATGTGCTCAAGTCAGTTTGCACTTTTCTATAGCAGTTCATTAGTTGTTTGTGACAGCTGTTCACACTTGTCTGCAGCTGCTGTTGAATAGAAATCACTGAGTCTTACTTAAAGACTTAGAATGTTGTAAGCGTTTCAGCTGTGCTAATTTATAGATCAGTGTTAAATATTTTGAGGCATTGTCTTTACAAAACTAAAATGTTTTTTGAAGTCCAAGCTGAAACCACTTCACTTTTAAAACTTATGTTTCCTTTTGCCTTTAAAATATTAAAGGGTTCAATAGTAGATGCAGGAGCAATGGGATAGATGCAGCTATTGAGGAATTGCATACTAAATCTTTTGTGCAAGTGGGATAGTTGAAGTAAAGGTATATATTTAGGACTGTGGTTTTATAGCACAGGATCAGTATCTAAACTGTGGACAACAATAGTCACAAAAGTAATTTTTTGTAGTTAATACTTAGTTTTAAATTGTGGTAAGTGGTGAATTTTTAATTGTTCATTTATTTTGCAATGTTATAGCCATACAGTCTTCATTTGACTTTGATAATTTTTTTTCCCTGTCAAAGAACCTTGATTGCCTGTGTGATAATTCTGTAGCTTTTAATGTAATAATCAAACGTATGAGTTGGTTAGCATTTTTGTTTTCTATGATGACCACTGCTGAAGGCTAACTCTGAGTAAGCTTTGACATTCCCCACTATTTGAAGCCATCCTGTATTGCCTTAGCACAGAAGAAGAGGGAACAAAGATGAGCAAACTGGCCTTGAGATAATCAACTTGTGATTTACTTAATCTTGAACTAAGTAATGGCTGAAGGTCTACAAAATCTTCATAAAATTCTCCCTACATATTGATGGGTGCAGATCTCTCTAGTTCTAATATTTTGGATACTGTTGGTGTTGCATATCAACTTGATTATCTTTTGGGAAGAGTATTTGAAAGGAGTAACAATACTTATTTCTAAGCAGTCTTAGGGGGACATTTCCTAGGAGTATGATTAGGGTGGAATAAAATCTACCCATGACTTACTTGCATTGTTTTAGGAAGATCTTGTTTATTCAGTCCTAGTTATCCTGATTGTGAAGCTGTCCAGAGAATCTCTCATTTGATGGTATTTTCTTCATTGACAGGTATCTATGGGGCTGGCTGCCTTATAACAGAAGGATGTCGTGGAGAGGGAGGTATTCTAATTAACAGTCAAGGTGAAAGATTTATGGAGAGATACGCACCTGTTGCTAAGGATCTGGCTTCCAGAGATGTAGTGTCTCGTTCCATGACCATAGAAATCCGTGAAGGAAGGTTAGTTAAATACCCTTAATGAAGCTTCAGAAGAAATACTTAATCATACTAGATGGTAAACTGTACCATAGTTCATTTGATAAACACCTGATATTTCATGTGAGTGAGCTTTAATAACTGTCAGCTGAACTCTGCATATAGGGAAGAAATTCTGCTTGTGAATTCCTAAAGATACTGAAAGGGAACACAAGACATCAGGAGTCTCCTGCTTGAATTTGGTGCATCTAGAGACAATTGCTCTACAAGTTTAACAGATATGCTCTTACTGCAAGCAATGGAAATAATTGGGTGCTCTGTTTTCTTGACTAATTATTTTCAAATGTTACATATTTCTGCAAAGGTATAGTGGTTTAACATCTTCAATACTGTGAAGTATTTAAGTGAAAAGCTGGGAGATGAAAAATATGCTTAAATACTGCCAGGGTCAGTAGTATTTTTCAAATATGCGATCCTGATTTTTGTCAGATAACATTTGATGTTATTTTTTTTTCCCCACGAATGAGACAAATTGGATTAGAAATATTAGTGGTGTTTGCAGAATTCCTGTTACATATTCCCATGTTGACTTTTTTTTTTAATAGGGGTTGTGGCCCTGAAAAAGACCATGTATACCTGCAGTTGCACCACTTGCCACCACAGCAGCTAGCAACCCGTCTCCCAGGAATTTCAGAAACAGCTATGATATTTGCTGGAGTTGATGTCACTAAAGAGCCTATTCCTGTTCTGCCTACTGTCCATTATAATATGGGAGGTATTCCTACAAACTACAAAGGACAAGTAAGTAATATACATCGCTCAGTATTTCTTTTTGCCATAATAGGAAATTATTTTCCAAATATAAAAGCATTAACAATGTTTTTTATATGTGGAAGGATGAATACTAATAATATTGTAATAATAATGTCAGAGTACTTGCACACAATCTGGTTTGTTTTTGTAAATAACTTGAGAACCACGTTCCAGTCCATCTGGAGATGGGAGTACCAAGAAACACCTAAAATGAAGTTACTGTCATGTCTGACAACAATTCTGTTTATCAAGTTGAAGATAATATAGTTGAACAAAGATCAAACTAAGGGTCTCTTATAATCTGTAGCTCAAGTTAGTGTATATTAATTACCTATACCTCATATAATCTCTACACTAAAGCAGATTCTTCTCATACTCATTAGAAATCAATGTGATGGTGTCAGCTGTATTTTTCTATTTCAGTGTATTGTAGTTGTTAATTTTCAATGTAAAATTTTGCCTTAGAAATGTCTGATGAGACTTTCTTCCTGTGCTTTTCTGTCTTGCTGCAGAACTGTGATGAAACAGAACCACATACTTTTCATAAGAATAATTCAAGAAATCTTGGGTTTTAGTGATACCTATATTTACATGGCATTGCTATTTACCCATTAGAACTAAAATGTTCCTGGTTTTAGAGCTGGAGAAAACTTGATTGTTGTGTTTCATCCTTACATGCACATGACCTTTGCAAGATGCAGAGGTTTGTACTGTTACAAACTATTTAAGAAATGAGTGCTAATTGACTGTCTGAAATGATAGGTGATTACACATGTGAATGGAGAGGATAAAGTGGTACCTGGTTTATATGCTTGTGGAGAAGCAGCCTCTGCATCTGTCCATGGTGCAAATCGACTCGGAGCAAACTCACTTCTGGATCTGGTGGTCTTCGGTCGTGCTTGTGCCCTTACTATTGCAAACACATCCAAGCCTGGTAAGTCTCATTGTTTTAGAGACACTTGCCTTTATGATTTCATTTCTTCTCCACAAAGAGTGGTTGCTGCCTAGTTCACAACGCTAGATGTAGACTATTATTTGTTAGATAAGGCAGAAATCATGTTTATGCTTTTTATAGGCATGTTCCTTGCTGTGCAAATGTTTGAAGTTAACATTTGTTTTGTGAGATGGTATTTTTAAAACTAGAATTGGGTCAGTGCTATTGGCAAAAACAGTTGAGATTTTTCACAAATTAGCAAAACAGAATATTAAATATGAAGACTGATTTCTCTACATCCTGCACTGCATTTTTGGATGTTAAGAAAAATTTCTTCACCCAAAGGGTTGTCAAGCATTAGAACAGGTTGCCCAGGGAAGTGGTTGTATTGGCATCCCTGGAGGTATTTAAAAGACGTGTGGGGCTTAAGGGCATGGTTTAGTGGTGGACTTGGCTGGGTTAATGGTTGGACTCTGATCTTAAAGGGTCTTTTTCAATCTAAATGATTCTGTGGTTCTATGTCAAAATGTAGTCTGTCTCACGCTTGGCACTTTTGTATAGTGGAATTTGCTGCCACCTTGTTGATCTGTATTATTATTGCTTAATGTCCAAAATAATAAGATGGATTGTTTTTTCAGTCTGATGGCACAAAGCGTGCAGAGTGATGTTTCCTGATGGAATCAGTTTAGATCTAGTGGTGCCTGTTGGCTCTGGCTTTGTGCAAACATTCGGATCTTTCTGTGGTTCCTTCGAGTTTGAAATTTCAGGAAGGTTTTTATTAGTCTGAATGCAAAGCTACATTTAAGATGAAGTGTGCTGGGAAGATGCTATGTTTAGTTTATTACCCAATAACAGATGGGTTCCAGTATTAGAGGCAAGATGCAGAGCTCGTGTAACTGCCAAGCTTGTTGACTGGTCCCTGGAACCTTAGCAGATCCAAGAGTGGGTGGGAAGCTTGGGAGTGAAGAGACAAGGAAAGTATAGGAGAAGACAGTAAGGAGCCACAAACTTACTCCATAGTTTAGAAGAATTTTCATCAAGTGCTGTTTTTAAGGAATTAACAGCAGAATTTAGCCAAACCTATAAAATTCCTACTTTCCTACAGGAAATAATGTGATTCATATATTCTACTGAGAACTCTATTTTTAAGTGTATGGATAGTATTGGTTGGGAGTTCAGGGAAGTTATAATTAATCTGTACCTCAGAGGAAGAAAACAGATTGTGTTTTAGTTGAATCTGACTTTTAGTAGTTGCTAGTCTATGAAGCTGCCAGAAACCAAAACCGAGCCTGACCTAGTAACTGAATCTTTCTTATTAGGAGACACAGTTCCCTCTATTAAACCAAATGCTGGTGAAGAGTCGGTTGCTAACCTTGACAAATTAAGATTTGCTAATGGAACCATAAGGACTTCAGAAGTGCGACTTAACATGCAGAAGGTAAGCCTGGTTAAGCTCTTGACTATAAGGTGTGAGAAGCTGCAGTCAATGGGGTTTGGTCACATTGCAAATACACTTTAGGAAGTAAAATACACTTTGTGGAACTAAAAAGCAGTATGAGTAAACTTTTCCCTTGGGTAGTTTACCTGCTGTGTAATGGAGTCATAGAATCATAGTCATAGGTTTGGGTTGGAAGGGACCTTAAAGATCACCTAGTTCCAGCTGCCCTGCCATGGGCAGGGACACCTCCTATTAGGCCAGATTGCTCAAATACAGTAGGGTTTCTTCTATTCGGGATGAACAGAAGAATGTTTTTTCTTCAGGCTGCAGATATGTTTGAAGTAAAAACAGCTCCCTGTCAAGCTCTGTTGGAACTAATGAAGTTATGTGGGATATTACGCACATGCAGCGTATCAAACTGATTTTGTTTTACTATTTTGCAGGCAATGCAAAACCATGCTGCTGTGTTTCGTACTGGTTCCGTACTCCAGGAAGGCTGTGAAAAAGTTAGCCAAATTTATAGTGATCTGGCTCATCTAAAAACATTTGACAGAGGTAATTTGATAGTAAAGAATATGCCTTGGCTAGAGTATCCTCTAGGAAAGATGTGGAGTTTGGTGTTTGTTTGTGTTTTGTTTGGGTTTTTTTTTTAGTTATTTTTCTCTCCTGAAAATCTTACGTGTTTCTTGAAACTTTTGCTAAAGGTTTTGACCATTTTGAATTTTTAAAAATACTTTGTAGAGCTTTACTTATTTAAACATGGTAATTACTAAAGTACTTGGTCTTACTGGTTGCTTTCTGGTTGTATACGCTTTAAAAGAAGCAGAGCATGAACTTGGATTCAACCGTATAAGGTTCTAAATGCTGTTCTCTCAGAACATGATTTGAAGTTGTTCAAATACTAAGATGAACTTTAATAGTATCTTCTGACAAAGCCAGGGAGTTTCAAAGAGGTAGCAAGACTATTCATAGGTTGAACACTCAAGTTTTCATTCTTCAGCTGAGTAGATAGTGCTGCAGACAGATACTGTATGTACAGGTACTGATGCACTTTTCGTCCTCTCATGTTGTGTATTTCTCTCCAATTACTACTATTGGATGTGTGTCCTAACAGTGAAAGTAGGACTGGCTTTCTGGGACAGCTCTTGCCAAGCATTAAGTGTTACAATAGCTTAAAATGTAGGGATCAAAATGAAGATACATTCATGTAAGTGAACTTGGGTCTGCCTTGAAGATACTTAAATGAAGAACCTTGTATAACTAGCAGGGCTGTTTGGGTTTTTCCCCCCCGCCTCTTGCTGAGGGTGGGAGGGAAGGGAAAGCCCTGTTTGGATCTGCTAGGAATCTACTTAAAGAGCTACCATTTAGCCAGATCTTCTGATCTGAAATGGGGTATGGGGACTGAGTTGTGGGTATGATATAAAGCAGGCAAAAATCTATGGTGTAATTTTGTCTCAGTAACACACATGTAACAGGGATACCTGGTAGAACTGAACTTCTCTACGATTCATTATGATTTGTTAGGGTACAGGAATTGTTACTGAGCGTTGCAGGCAATAGTGAGTAACTGAGTACTGCAGAGTACTGTGACTGCAGTAGGTAGAGCCTTGGCTGGTTTGATTCTAAGTATCAGCAATAGGACAGAAGTAAATTGAAGAATAACTTTGTTTGTAGAACGTCTTCCGTAGTATTTTAATATTTTACTAGGTATTGTGTGGAACACTGACTTGGTGGAGACCCTTGAACTGCAAAACCTGATGCTTTGTGCCCTACAAACCATTTATGGTGCTGAGGCCCGCAAGGAGTCCCGTGGTGCTCATGCCAGAGAGGACTATAAGGTATAAATATTTTCTGTGACAATTTTCCTTGTTATGTGTCCTTGGATGGATTATTTAAAAGTTGTAATTTCTTTGAAGTGCAGTCTTCATAGTCTTGAGTTGGGATTAGTGTAGTATTTGTTTGGGGTCCCATATGCTCTGTTTTACCTGTTACTTGTTACATATAAAATGACCAATACATGCAACACCAGTGTAACAATCTGGAGACAAGAGTTGTTCCATGTGTGCATCTGAATGATTAGAGAGGTCTAAACTAGGACTATAGTAATAATAAGGTCATGAATGCATAAACAGGACTATTATTTTGTCCTGTGCAAGAAACATTACCTTAAAGCCCTGGTTAAGCTTTTGGTGTTTAAAATTTGACATGGGCAGTGTTAAGATAAAGCTTGCTGGCTATTAGGAGACACATTGTGTTAACAGTTGTAAGTGGAATGCGACTAATCATGTGGTTGTGAAGTGATTTGCAGATGTAACTTCTGGTCTATACTAACCTAACTTTCTCCTTAGTTACGTGTAGATGAGTTTGACTACTCTAAGCCACTCCAAGGCCAGCAGCGGAAGCCATTTGAAGAGCACTGGAGAAAGCACACCCTTTCTTATGTGGATATCCCATCTGGGAAGGTATGTAGAGCCTGATGCTTGAGGGTCTTTCTCACTGTCAACAAACAGCTGCCCTCAGACAGCTCTTGATACTGTTGTTTAACAGTAGGCATAACTGAGAGAAGTTTTTGTTGATATTTAGGAAGTTACTTTGATTTGAGCTGGAATTGTTTTCCCCCTTGTATCAGGCTAGTTCAAAAGCTTTTCCTTTTCCTCTGATGGTGGCAAAAATCTCTTGTTGGTATTTAGCATAACGTTTTTATGGTATTTCAAAGATGGAGCTGAAAAATCTGGCCCTATGAAAAAAAATATTGAGTGGTTTGGAGTTGTTTTTTTTTTTTATCCTGTTCTCTGATTCTCTTTGTTTCCTTTTCCCTAGTTCCAGCTTCCATGAATGTAGTTTGGTGACAAGTGAGAGCACCTTGCTTCCTGAGTAGCTGCTGAGGACAGAAAGTGTCACACAGTTCTGTCCCCTAACTGATTCATTGTGTTTTCTATATCCAAGACTTTTGCAGCTTAAAGAACTAGGAATCTTAGCCAAAACTTCCCTTTTGTCCAGAAGGCTTTTTTAAAGTAGCAGTCTTCTGATACCATTTTTGGTCAGGCTTTGCTTTTAAAGGAATTGAATCAGTGGTAACTTGGTGGAACATAAATGTTCCTTGTAGGTTACTAACTGTTCATTTTTAACGGAAGGAATGGAATAATGGAGAAATAGTCTTAACATCAATGAAGTGTAACTCAGTTATCTGTGTTACTCGGTCATTCTTGTTAGCTAGACTGTCTTGTTTAGATAAAAGAGGTTTGTCTTAAAGTTCTTCGTTCTTTTTTACTTCAGGTGACTTTGAAATACAGACCTGTGATCGACAGAACTCTGAATGAACAAGACTGCTCAACTGTCCCCCCTGCTATTCGCTCATACTAGTAACTTAAATTTAACTGGCAGCCCTCTCCCAGAGGCGGTTAGTGGATGTAAGCATAGCACAAGCAAATCAAAATAGTACTGTCACTATCAATTAATGGAAAATGCTGATTAAACTTCTTTCCAGCTTGTATTTTGCTGTTGCTTACTGTACAGTTATGAAAATGGAATACAGGACAGCTTGTGTTCTTTCACCCATCTATTAAAACTGACAGGGAAAACACAAAATGTGTCTAAATAAAGTGATGAGAAGTCTTGTATTTGTTTGAATGTTATGTATATAATTATCATGCTTTTATTTTGGATGTATAGTTATATTTCCGTATTTTAAGAACAAGAAATGCATTGCAGTAGTTTTGGACAAGATTGAGATGCTGAATTTTATGAATGGGGACTTAAAGTCAAGCATCATAATTGCTGATGTAAGTAACATGAAAGAAAATGATGCACTAGTAATTACAACTTTGTTTTTTCCAAAGCTAAAATTGTAAAAACTGTCATTATGTTGCCCTGTTGAAGAAAACAAGATACTTCTACTCCAGTTACTTCCTCCGAAATATACCATGAACAGAATTTAATCTTAATAGCTGATCTCTACTCTCTCTGGAACTTCTGAAGCTATTTTTGTGGCATGTTCTGTGCGCGCATTTCCTAGACTGTATTTTCTCTCAAAGGAGCCAAGGGGCAGTGTTGCGGAAGACTTACAGAAGCTTCTTAAAGCTTACCAAATGTGAACTTCAGTATGTTTTAGTGCCAAGCTGTAACTTGTAAGGTGTCAATAGAGCAGTTACTAGCAGCATTTCTGTGAGTAACTCCCAGTTCTTGGAGGACTGAATTGTAACTATGCACACTCAGTTGAATGATGCATTTTGTAATTTTTGACATTTTTCAGCTGTTGAATGGTAGTTGTTTTTGGGGAAAAAAGTTAATGTTGGCATGTGTCTGGGGGTGGTTGGAAAAAAAGAATATTCCATGTTTCACTGCTGTAGTGTTTTTCTGCCTTGTACCAGCATGTTGATGCTCGCCTGGGAGAAGTGTAGCATACCAAAGCATTACCGTTGTGGGGACAGGATGGGGAAAGGGAACAACATCCTGACTTGGCTTATCTTTTATAGCAAGAGGCCTGAATGAACAAGACTGTGAAGGAGAGGGGAAATAACATTTCATACGTATTGCAATAAAGCAGTGTTGTACCATTACACTACCTTCTTTCCCTCGTCTGGACACCGCCGTTCCGCTGCTTCCCC